>NW_026726571.1:0-101176 GCF_029784015.1 Lycium ferocissimum
ACTGTTTGGCTTATAAACAACAGTCTGTTTGATTACTCTATTGAGTTTTTGTGAATGTTTGGCATTGCATATGATTTCCTACGATTCTGCTCGTGCATTCTGTTATTACTTCTTTCGCCGGATCCCGGGCCGGTTATGTTCGTGCGCACTATGTTATATTCCGAAGTATGATGTGATTTCCGAAGTATGATGTGATACGGAGTATGATGTGTTCGGAGGTATACAATATTCCGAAGTATGATGTGTTGTGGCGCCCAGATGGAGTGGCGACCACGTTCTGTCCGCCGGTCCCATTACGGACCGTATGTGATATGATATGATATGTGATGATCTGATGATACGATATGATATGTGATATGATATGTGATAATATGACGATTTGATTCGATTTGCCGAGTCCGTCACTAGAGGGCTGGGTACGGTATGTTTATGATTATTATGTTATATATGGATCGGGCCGTACGTTCCTCGGCATTATTATGTTATATATAGATCGGGCCGTACGTTCCTCGGCATTATTATGTTATATATGGATCGGGCCGTACGTTCCTCGGCATTATTATACTATTTATGGATCGGGCCGTACGTTCCTCGGCATTCGATTAATGTCAGCTCACATGATAAGTTTGATTTTTTGTATATCCGAGACAGAAATGTTTTTCAAAAGAAAGCGAAGATTTTTGACATTCTGATTATCCTATTTGTCTTCTGAACCCCTTATGTATGATTTGTATGTCAGATGTAAGTACTTTGGTATTCGGGTTATTATGCTCACCTTTTGTACTCCTGACTTCGGTTATGATTTCGTTTTCGTATTTTTCGGCTTTGCATACTCGGTATATTCCGTGCGACCCCTTTTCTTCGGGGGCTGCGTTTCATGCTTCAACGCGGTACCCACAGATGAGTAGGTGATTTTAGCGAGAAGATGTTTCAAATTTGGATTGGCGAGCTCCATTTCTCTCCGAGTGTTGTCGAGTCGAGTGCTTTTGTATGGTGTACGAAGTTATGGTAGAGACTTTGCAGACAGTGTCGTGTGTACGATATGTCAGTTTTATAAGCGGCTATGTAAGCCGATGTATTATTCTGCATTATGTTACGAACTTCATATGTTTACAGATTTCATACGATGCTAGCTTTATTTGATTTGACAAAGATGAAAGGCATGTTTGTTTTCAAAAAAAAAATTTCGTTATGTGCTTATGTCATGTTTTGCGGGCCCAGTATGGTTATGAGTATTACGAAAGTCTGCGGGTTCGCTCGGCCTTAGGCAAGGGTCGGGTGCCCATCACACCCTACCGGATTAAGGGTGTGACAATAACTTCAAGCAGGAGTTTACTACTTGAAGATAGCTTGCTAGTCCGAGTTTGGGTAGCAAGGTTAAGGTTAGGAATTAGATTGCAAAGTTTGTAATTTAATTTGCAGTTGGCTCACAGTTGTAGTGGAGTATGGGTGAATCCTACAGGTCTATAGGTCGTGGTTTTTATAGGCCTTGTGAGTCGGGTGGTTTCCATATAAAAATATTGAGTCATTTACACACGCCTTTCTGTTTTTATTTCACAAAGACGTAAACAGGATCCACCTTATCTTATGTAACCCCATTTTTTGCTAAGAAGTTAGGTATTGACCAGAAAAACTACATGAACCCTTTGAGGTGTCCACCTCAGTGGGAGAGTCAGTCATAGCTAAGCGTATTTATAGGGGTTGCCTAGTTTTAGTCTATCACCGTAGGACCATAGCTGACTTAGCAGAATTATAAATGGCAGACTTTGATGTGATCATGGGCATGGACTGGTTAGCTTCATGTTATGCCACGGTATGTTGTAGAACCAAAGTTGTAAGATTCGAGTTCCCTAATGAGCCAGTCATAGAATGGGAGGGTAATTCAGTAGTACTTAGGGTAGATTTATTTCTTACCTAAAAGCCAGAAAAATAATTTTCAAGGGTTATATCTACCACCTAGTTCGAGTCAAGGATTCAGATGCCCAGACTCCAACTCTCCAATTTGTCCCAGTTGTAAATGAGTTTCTAGAGGTCTTTCCTAAAGATCTTTCAGGAGTCCCTCCTAAAAGGGAGATTGACTTTGGAATTGATCTACTTCCCGACACTAAGCCGATATCTATTCTGCCATACAGAATGGCTCCAACAGATCTAAAAGAGTTAAAAGTCCAATTAAAAGATCTTCTTAATAAGGGGTTTATTAGGCCCAGTATTTCACCTTGGGGTGCGCCAGTCTTATTTTTGCGAAAGAAAGATAGTTCCTTACGCATGTTCCATGACTACCGTCAGTTGAACAAAGTCACCATTAATAACAGGTACCCTCTTCTCAGAATAGATGACTTATTTGATCAACTTCAGGGTGCCCAATGTTATTCCAAGATTGACCTCAGATCAGGCTACCATCAGTTAAAGGTTAAGGAAGCTGATATTCCAAAATCCGTTTTCAAAACCCGTTATGGTCATTTTGAATTTCTTGTTATGTCATTTGGGTTGGCAAATGCACCAGCTGCTTTCATGGATCTTATGAACAAGGCCTTCAAGCCTTATCTCGATTTATTCATCATTGTTTTCATTGATGATATTTTGGTGTATTCTCGTGGTGAGGCTGATCATGCATATCATGAACTGTTTGCAAAATTCTCAAAGTGTGAGTTTTGGCTTAAGTCAGTGGTATTCTTAGATCATGTGATCTCAGGTGAATGTGTTAAAGTTGATTCTCATAAGATTGATGAGGTAAGAAGTTGGCCCAGACCCACCTCAATTTCTGATATAAAAAGTCTCTTGGGTCTGGCAGGCTATTATAGACATTTCATAGAAGGATTTTCCTCTATTTCTGCTCCGTTGACTAAGTTGACTCAGAAAAAGGTTAAGTTTCAATGGTCAAATACTTGTGAGCGAAGCTTTGAAGAGTTGCAGAAGAGACTAACCTCTGCTCTAGTTTTAATGCTGCCAAAAGGAACCGAAGGGTTCATGCTTTATTGTGATGCTTTGGGAGTTGGTCTCAGATGTATCTTAATGCAGCATGGTAAGGTTGTAGCTTATGCATCTCGTCAGCTCAGGGCTCATGAAAAGAATTATCCGACTCATGACTTAGAGTTGGCAGCTATGGTTTTTGCACTTAAGATATGGCGTCATTATTTGTATGGAGTGCATGTTGATATTTTCACATATCACAAAAGCCTGCAATATATCTCCAAGAAAAGGGAGCAGAATCTTAGGCAGAGAAGATGGCTCGAATTGCTTAAGGATTATGATGTGGATATTCTCTATCATCCAGGGAAAGCGAATGTTGTAGCCGATACTCTTAGTCAGCGTTCCATGGGGAGTTTAGCCCATGTTGATTCAGATTAGAGAGTTATGACCAGGGAAGTTCACCGTTTGGCAAGTCTTGGTGTTTGACTTTTGGACTCCGAGGATGGTGGCGTGGTTATTCAGAATAGAGCTCTTTCCTCCTTAGTGGTTGAAGTCAAAGAGAAACAGTTTAGTGACCCCTACTTGATGCAGCTAAGAGAGGGGATTCACAAGCATAAAAAGACGGCTTTCGAACAAGGGGGAGATGATGGTACCTTGAGGTACCGAGGCATATTACGTGCTCCAGACGTTGATAGGCTTAGAGAGTGAATCATGTCAAAAGCTCAAAACTCCAGGTATTCCATTCACCCAGGTTCCACCAAGATATACCATGATCTTAAGGAGATTTATTGGTGGAATGATATGAAGAAGAGTGTAGCAGATTTTGTAGCTAAGTGCCCGAATTGTCAGCAAGTGAAAGCCGAACACCAGAGGCCTGGTGTCTTGGCTCAGAATATTGATATTCCTGTCTGGAAATGGAAAATGATCAATACGAACTTCGTATCAGGTCTACCTCGTTCAGCTAGGAGGCATGACTCTATTTGGGTGATCGTTGATCGTCTTACTAAGTCGGCGCACTTTTTGCCAGTCAAGACCACAGATTCAGCAGAGGATTACGCCAAGCTATATGTTAATGACATTGTCAGATTGCATGGGACCCAGTGTCCATTATTTCAGATCGTGGTGCTCAGTTCACAGGGAACTTCTGGAAATCCTTTTAGAAAGGACTGGTACCAAGGTGAACCTCAGCACAGCTTTTCATCCGTAGACAGATAGCCAGGCAGATCACACTATTCAAACTCTTGAGGAAATGTTGAGAGCGTGTGTCCTAGATTTCAAAGGTAATTGGGATGATCACTTACTCCTCATTGAGTTTTCTTATAATAACAGTTATCATGCTAGCATTGGGATGGCATCGTTTGAAGCTCTGTATGGGCGAAGGTGTAGGTCACCGATTGGCTGGTTTGAAGTTGGTGAAGCAGAATTATTAGGGCCGGACTTGGTTTATCAGGCTTGGAGAAAGCCAAGTTGATTCAAGAGCATTTGAAAACAGCTCAGAGTCACTAGAAGTCTTACACAGATGTGAGGCGAAGGGACTTAGAATTTTCAGTTGATGATTGGGTGTTCCTTAAAGTCTCACCCATGAAGGGTGTTATGAGATTTGGCAAGAAAGGCAAACTCAGTTCTAGATATATTGGACCTTACAGAATTCTGCGAAAGTCGGTCTAGTAGCTTATGAACTTGAGTCGGCACAAGAGTTGGCTGTACATCTAGTGTTTCATGTGTCCATGTTGAGAAAGTGTGTAGGAGACCCGTCGTTGGTTGTTCCTGCTGATACTATAACAGTTAAGGATGGTTTGACCTATGAGGAGATCCCCGTAGCCATTCTTGATCGTCAGGTTCACAAGTTGAGAACTAAGGAAGTGGCCTCAGTAAAAGTGTTCGGAAAAGTCAAAAGTTGAGGAACCTACATGGGAAGCCGAGAAGGATATGAAATCCAAGTACCCATTTTTGTTTGAAGAGCAAGCAGAGAACTCTCAAGGTAACTTTCCATAGCCCATGTCATGTCATGTCTCATGTTTCACGCTCATGTCATGTATCCAGCGCTCATGTCTCATGTCTCATGCTTCAGTATTCATGTTTCCATGTAATCACGTCATTTCATGTCCCATGTTTCATGTTATGTTTCCTTCATGTTCGTGTATTCAAGCTATGTCCAGTCCCAATCTTAACCGCGGCCCATCATTCGAGGATGAATGATCCCAAGGGGGAGATATTGTAACACCTCCTAAAATCCTTACTAAACCATATTCATGACTCAGGAGATTAGAAACTCACGAAGGAGAGTGTTGGAATCGAAAAGATGTTTCAGTTCAGAAAACCCAGTGTTACGCTACAAGGGATGGACCGTAACGTGTGTTACAGACCGTCATTCATACCTTAATGGGTGTAGCTTGAAAAATCACCGTCTCATAACTTGGACTAAAGGACGGTTCATCGTTACAGACCGTAACAGGTCGCTATAACCTAACTTCAAAAATCAGACCCTTATTGGAAACTTTACACGCGTTACGGTCCATAACACGGTCTGTAACGTGATGACGTGACTGAGATAATTAAAAGAAGGGAATTCAGTTTTACTTCATAAGTCTCATTCCTCTCAAGCCCTAACACGAAAGTTCTCTCCTCTCAACTTCTCCAAGTATCAAGGTAAGCTCCTTAAGACCATCCTAAATGAATTCCATCAATTTCCTATGAATTATAAGTAGGAATTTCATGTTCTTCACATAGGGTTTTCAAGAAAACCCAATTAAAGGGATTCAAGACTAGGCTTTGGTATTCTTATTTAAAGTTCAGATTTTGTTTACGAGTTTGGAGCGTTATCAAGTATGTAGAGTTTCTATCTACGTGTGGGAACATCATTGTTCTTCCCCACACCCTTCTTTCATAAATTATGAAGTTATACGAAAATTAGGATTTTGATCATGATCATGAGAACCCTAGGCCCATGTCCCGTGATTATAATATGTATGAAATTGTTTGTAATTCTTCATTGAAGTTCTTGATAATTCCTTAGGCTTATTGAGAATCTGTCCAAATCTATGAAAATCCCATGCTTTGCATCCTATTGGTTCTTGCATGCAAGTTATGACTATTATGATATTTTCGAGAAATACACTACATGTTTTACAAGTTTTCATGCAATTATATTATATAATTACTCTCATGCCATGATACAAGATACATACTGTAGCGGGTCGATATTTTTTTGATTAATATTTACACTTGCCTCATTTAAAAGGAAAGTGTCCCGGGGAAGTACGGTTGTCAATCGTACCGAGAAAAAGGAAAAATATACCTATAAGTAATGGTGCTCTAAATGGACATCATTTAGAGTCGCCACCTAATTTTTAAGAAATTACGAAAATCAGTTCGAAAAGGGTTCATTTAAAACGGCTAAATTTTAAAAGAAACCTAATCTAACCAAAGTATGGGTAAGGGTTCTGGTGATCCCCCGAGGAAGGTGTTAGGCACCTCGGTATTAAGGATCCGTAAAATACGGTTGACCTACGGGTTCTAATAGTATGCCTTATAAATAGATATTATTTTTTGATAAAAACCGCTTTTGTTTTAGATTCCCGCAATAAAAGGCAGGTCATTCATGCAAAAGATACAACACTTTCAAGAAATAAAAGTGATAGAGTTTTGCCCAAATTGGGCATTTTGGGTTTTGGACTAGAATACCTAGGTTAAAACCCGAAGACGTTAACCTAAGTAGAACACCACGTACGCCCACCCGAGTTTTAGAAAAGAGTTTTTAGTTTTAAGTTTTAAAAATCATTTTTTGGCATACTATTATTATCTATATTTTAACCATATTTTTATACTTTTTAGAATTTTTTTCTTTTAGCCCAAGTTAGTCCAAAAAATAGTCCAAGTCCAATTTTTGTCCAAATGTCCACATGCACGGTCCATAATCATATTTTGTCTCAAATGTCCACAAAATTTATCAAGTCGTTTTTCTTTGTCGAAAATCATGTTTTTCTTTTAAAGAATGCCCATTTTATCCATAAGGCAGTTTTAGTCCCAGAAAAAATCATTTGCACATTGACCTTTATCAAAAACAGTTTTATAGCTTAAAAATGGTTTTTTTGAACCTCTAAATTCGTGACAAATTTTAAAAGGGTTCCAATAAATAAAATAGATGCTCAAATTGAAATATAAAGTTCGTAAGTAAAGAGATAAGGAATTGGGCCGACCAACCCCAATAAGAATGTGTTATGCATTTGGGGTAATCCTCGGGTCCAAAACGTATGCTCCTTTTTTGCTCCAAGTTGGGTTGACTCGATCTAGGAAAGTTAGTGGGCCTCGTTAGACCTACCAACGGATAGGGTTTTACAATGAACAGGGGTATACATTGAATTAGTTTTTGCTCAAGGACATAAATTAAATTACAAGGCCAAAAATTTAAATTACAACAGAATTGGGCTAGGCCCATAACTATTAAACAAATGGGGAGAGGATAGTTATGCAAAAGGGACATTTCTTTAAAGCATATGTCAACTGAAATAGTGAACAGGCCCGATTGGCCCAGCTATTTAAATAGGCATGAATTTTTCTAAGTTTCAAAACTGAATATACATAATATACCCCATGATATACACCTAATGGAGAGCAAAACACAATTGCATACCCTCCATATACCTGATGGAGAGCAAAATGCAATTGCATACCCTCCATATACCTGATATACACCCCCTCATACTTAGTCGATTCAAATCCTATAAACATGTACACAGTTAGGCCAAAATCTTATGCTGCTAGTTAACTTTTAACATCACAAACAGGTCCTAAGACCAGTGCCAACACACAATTAGTTTAAGAATTTTAAAGGGTTCCAAACAGTTCACTTTCAAGCCCATATCAACACTTAACTACCAGCAAAGACCAAACAAACTCCCTGAGGTTTTATATTATCCAAATTAGAAGTAAACTATCAACAAGTTCAGAGTGAAAGCAATACAAAAATGACAGTATAACAGGGTATACAAACAAGAATAGCACTGTGCACAGTAGCTAGGACACAAAAGTCATATTGACTTTGGTTTTAGAATAGCTAGCTAATTAGTAATGTAGGGTAAAAGGTCAGGCAAATTCAAACAAGTATTTCTAAGCTCCCTACATGTTGAGCTAAATTTTATATTTTAAGGTGAGCAAATGTATAGACTAGGTAGTCTAGGTATGGTCTGCCACTTTCAATCAATATTAATCTGTTGTAGAATCAAAATGACAAAACAAGGCTAGTTTTGAGGCTTATCAAAGCTCCAAACTTTGAATTTTTCCAAGTTTGAATTTAACAGATTTCAGAAGTTATCTTTAGCCATGCCATATTATAATATGCCACAATGGAGGGTCTCAAATGATGATTTAGCCACAAATTAGTTCCCAGAATGCACAAATCGTTCAAAGGCATAATATAAGAACTCATGATAAACTACAGAAATGGTCTAGTAAATCACAGGGTATTCCAACATGTAGTAGATCATATAGGACACTTGCAAAGGTTTTAAGTGGTGTCCTAGTCTCAAACCTGTTCCTAAGACTACTCAAATGAACTAAGGCAAAATTAGAGGTCACATATGGTCATAACAGGAAAAGTCCATAGTAAAATGCTCAAATCTGATTTGCATAATCAAGTAGGGGGGAGGGGTATAGGTCTCATGACAATCATCCTAGGTCTTAAATGGCATCTAGGAAATAGGAATGTCACACCCTGATCTTATTAGGGTGTGATGGGCACCCGACCCTTACTTAGGGCCGAGCGAACCCTCAGACTCTTACTGCATACAAAATCACGCCAAACTTTTTAAACCAAATGAGATAAAATACATAGCAAAATTTTTCAGAAATATTCTTTCTCGTAGCCTTCAAATCGAACAAATTTATAATCATACAAAATTAAATACATAACACGGACCGACATATCGGCTAACGAAGCCACTTACAGACCGACAACCAATACCCACGACGCTGTCTGCAAAGTCTCTAACATACATCCAGAAATCATAACAAACAAACTCTGACTTGGCAGCCCTCCCGAGAGAATGAAGCTTGCCATCTCTGGGAACACCTTCTATAATAACTTCATCAGGAGTACACACCGCGTGGCATGAAACGCAGCCCCCGAAGACACGGGGGTCGGTACGGAAAATGTCTTGAGCATGTAAGGCATGCAATACGAAAACGAGAACCATAATCGAAACAAACGACTAAAAGATAAATACATTAGTCAAAATACCGACGCTTATTTTCCGGACACAAATCGGACATACCTGCTCATATATCGGAAGGAGTACGTAGGTAAGTGAGTCAACCAGAGTACTAAAATGCTTATTTTACAATTACAGATCGCATGTCCGAAGAGGTGCAGAAAATACAGAGCGCACCGGTGATGTCACACGTCAGACGGAGGGCAGAACGTACAGAATGTTCAGACGAGGTCATATATCGGACGGAATACCGAACGTACAGAATGCTCAGATGAGGTCATATATCGGACGCAGACGTACAGAGCTATATCGAACGGACCGCAATCGTAGTCGGACGTACGGAGCGTGTCGGACGGATTCGTAATCGCGCCGACATGTATAGAGATGTACCGGGACGATTCGTGGTCAGAACCGGAAATACAGAGGCATAATAGACAGAGCCTTATCAAAATCAGAAGTGCAGGAGTAAGACATACAGAGTCATTATCAGAATCAGAAGTACAGAAAATGCATATCTTATCCAGAATATCAAAATGCATACTTTCAGATCACAAATTATGCATAACGGACCATATATTATCATATACATATGCTAATAACGGATCCCGCCCTCCGGTGAGGGACGCGGTAATAACCCGCCTCTAGTACGGACGCGGTGAACAGACGAACATATATGCCATCTGGCCGTCGTCCCCATATCATCATATCATAAGCATAAACAACCCGCCCGCCTATGAGGGACGCGGTGAACCATGCGGGGAACTCGCACGATAACGAACTCCGGGGACGCGGTGGACGGACACGAGGCATGCGCACGATAACGCATCCCGGCCGGGACGCGGTGAGCGTATGATACATTGAGCCTTGCACGAGCGAGTCGTGAGAAACCATATGCACATAAATCCGGACTCGATGAATACGTACACTTACCGACATTCGAAGGCTCGAAACGAATTTCGGGTTCTTCCAAATTAATATCGGTTATGAGCGTTTGAAATACGTAAACCTCTTCGGACTTTTTAAGCGATCCGAGATCATACGTGAAGAACATTAGGGCTTATAGAGCACACTCATATCAGAATACTCGGATCAGAAGACTCGTATCCAGGTACTCATAGCCGAATACTTATACCGGAATACTTTATATCGAAATGCCCGTATCAGAATACTTACATCAGACGCTTGTATCAGAATGCTCATGTCAGAGTTATCACGTTGGAATGCTTATACCAGAATACCTAACTCAGAATACTTATATCAGAATATTTATATCGGAATATTCATATCAAAATACTTATATCGGAGTATTTATCAGAATGATCAAATCGTAGTACTCGTACCAGAACACTTATATCAAAATTCTTATGTCGAGAATGCATACGAATCATAACAATCTCGGAACCATAACCAAAAGTTTCCTTTAATTCTTGTACGTAAATAGGCCAAATATAGCAATGTAATTAGGTCTCGGGACATGTGGGCCCACCTCGGATCAAGTTGAGGTGACGTACATAAATTACGAATTTTAGGCTCTATGGAGCCGCTTGTGAAGGTCTTAGGGTAGTTCGGTTATGTTATAGCCCGTATTTTGTACGTTTGGAAATTTCAAAGTCGACGTGGAAAGTTAAGGGCGAGACCATTTTCAAAAAAATTATTTTGATGTACGAGTTGTTAGGAATATTATTTATGCACATTATTAGTATGGAAATATTGAGAAAGGTTAGGGTAAAAAGATAAAATTCGCAGAATGGCCCATCGTAATATTGTGGAAGTCAAGGGGCAAAATGGTAATTTCACAAAAGTTCAAGAAAATTCTTGAAGGGCCAAAATTTACATAAGAAGAAACTTGGTCTTCTTTGTTAATTTCCAAGAAAAGGAAGAAAATTCTAGAAAAGAAAGAAAGGGGGGCTAAGTGTGAATTACAAGAAAAGAATTATATGGACCAAAGCTTGCATGGCAAGACCTTAGTCTTCTTTATGTGGACTTAAGAAAATTTCAAGAAAAAGGGAGAAAGTTCTAGAAAAAGAAAAAGAAAGGGAACATGTGAACATATTTGAGGGACTTAAGAATAAATATGGATAAATGTTGGGAGCTAATAATATATATATGTGTGTATGGTCATCATTTTAATACAAGAGTGGAGAGAAAGAAAGAAAGAAAGAAAAGAAAAAAAAGAAGGAGAAGGGCCAATTCGGCCAAGAAGGAGGAGGAAGAGAAGATCAAAAATCTTGCCCAAAATTTTTTTGTCTCATGGTATTTCTACTAATTCAAAGATGCTCTCCAACATGGTATAATTGTTGAAGCAAGAGAATTACTCTTTGGTGCAAAACTCCAACCTTAGCTAAGTTGAGAAGTTGTGAAGGAAAGGTAAGAATTCATCTCCTTGTTATGTTATGAATGGTTTGGTATGTTGTAGTATGTGGGAAAGAATGAAATTTATAAGAAAATATGGATGTTGAAGTTGTAGCCGTGCATGGCGTGTGTGGCCTTGTATGTGTTGTTGTATGTAAGTATAATGAACTAAATTCATGTAGTAGGTTGGTTGTTGTTCTAATGCATGGAAAAAAAAAAAAGATGAAAGTTCATCAAAATATGTAGTGTTGTGTGTGGCCGTGTATATGCTATGTTTGGCCGTGTGTGTGTGTGTTGTGTTGTATGGAGATGGTGGATTAATGTTATGAGTATTTTGGTTGTCGTAATGTATAGAAATAGATGAGAATCCATGGAAATATGCATGATGTGGTTGTGGCCGAATAAGGGGCTGTTTTGGTAGTTATGGTAGATTGATTTTATTTGATATTCTAGTTGTGGTTAATGTGGATTCTATGATGAAAATGATGGTTTGGTAGCTTGAAATGAAGTCGTCAACGTGTAGTTTGTTGATGTAGTTCTTGAAGTTAAAGGTAAGAAATGTATTATTGATGTTTCATTTAATTGGGAGGTTGCGGATTATGTTGTGGCGAGTTGGTTGGAATTTAAACAAAATGTCGTTGGATCGTGTAAAACAAGTTATTAATGTTAGAAGGTGTTTTGAGTAAAATTATTGAAGATTTGGAGATATGATTGTTGGTTTTATTGTTGATATTGTGGCCGAGTTCCATTCTCGGGTTGTTGTTGTTGATTTGGGCCGAGTTAGAATCTCGGGATGGCGCATTTACAGGGGAAGTGCTGCCGAAATTTCTGTAGACAAGTGTTGAATTAAGATTTGAGTTCCAAAAGCCTCACAATTAACATTTGGTAAATATGACCATTTGTAGACTCTGGGCGAAACGGGAATTGAGTTTGGACGAGCGTAAGGCGCAACTAAGGTATGTAAGGCTTCACCCTCTCTCTTCTTTGGCATATCTTAGGCATACTAGGTCGGATACAAGCCTCGAGGACAATCCTATTCTCCGGAATCCGTACCTAAAGTTACCCCTCTTTCATTCAATAGAATTGAATTAGGTCTTTCATGAATAGTTGGGAGAATTGTCTAAATATCCGAACTCGCACCAATGAGACCCGATCACCTTATAACCTTCACAAGTGACATCATGAAATGTAATGTACATAAATTGTGTACGCCACCTCATTTGACTCGAGGGGGCCCACCTGCCCCGGATTTTCTTTGTTGCTCCGTTTATCAAACGATAAGTGTTGTAACTACTCTAATGAGAATACTTCTATGATGATAAGGATAACGATGATGTAAGGAAGAGAATATGTCTATGATAAATATGGCAAGAATGCTTCCATGACTAAGAGCCTTAAGTTAAGAATCTAATACGAGTATGAAAGTGTTAAACTAGTTCTTGGTCCTTAATTCTATTCCTTGGTCATGACACTATTTTATAAAGATTTCAAAACATATGAATCAACGTTTATGATGTCCATGTTTTCTTTTCATGTTATTTTCCGATGATAGTCTCGCCTTATGATTATCGTCCCTCCAAGGTGAGACATGACGACCCTGATGATTCCATAATATAATCGGAGGTCACCGACCTTACGTCACTCCGATAGAGATTATAGCTTTTCTTCGGGCTCTCCTGCATGCTATGACATGATATATGTATAAGTATATGTATATGTATATGTATATGGGGAAGATGGGAAGAAGGGTGTCACACCCCAATCTTACTAGGGTGTGATGGGCACCCGACCCCATGTTCGGAGCCGAGCGAACCCGCTGACTCTTATTACCTACATACTTTTTTTTTCAAATCTCTACTTCAAGTATACATACTGAGATTGCTGAAATATTCTTTTGTTACTTATAAAACGAATAAAATATGTAACTGTACAAAACTTGTATAAAACAAACTGACTCCCGAACCCACGACTATGTCTGCAAAGTCTCTAACTTCGAACAAGACATCATAGCATAGCACGCTGACTCGGCGACACTCCAGAATGAATGGAGTTTGCCAACCTCGTTGGAACATCATCTGCCCTGGCTTCTATCTGTCTGGGTGTACCTGCGCGGCATGAAACGCAGCCCCCGAAGAAGAGGGGTCAGTACGAGCAATGTACTGAGTATGTAAGGCATAAACAGTAACATGGTATGAAAAGTAGAGCATGTCATGTAAAAGAGAGTATACTGTACATATGGAACATGTCATGTATGAAGCTGTAACCTGTACATGTGGAACATATCATACAAATTGTGACCGATACATGTGCGTGCCTCTTAAGGCGGAATCATGCATGCTTACTGTTACCTTTACATATGTACGTAATCTGTCTGAGTCACATGATCTCATAATCTGACTGAATCGCGTAATATCATTAGCCCGCGTCCGGGGTAATAATCTCTTGCAGCGCCACTAGTGGGGGTCGTGCCCGGCCAATAGGCCCAGTGTAATTATATGCAGACCACTACGCCTATCGTAGTGGCGGTCGTGCCCGGCCCTCTAGGCCAGTGTAACATCCAATAGCTGCCGCCGTAGCGGTGACATGCCCGGCCATCTAGGCCAGTGTAGCATCCATCATAAGCATGCATTGGAGCCCAATCAAAAGCTATACTTTTATCGGAGTGACGTAAGGTCGGGAGCCTCCGATTGCATTATGGAGTAATCGTGATCGTCATGTCTCACCTTGAAGGAACTAGTGTTATAAGGCGAGACTAACAAACAAGGATAACATCACGGGAAACATAAAACAGGATCATAACATATCATTTCACATACTTTGAAACCTTTAAAATAGTCATTATCCAAAAATAGCTTAACATTTCATATCGTCTTATTCATGGTAAAGACATATCCTCGGCATGTTCATCATAGACGTTTCTTCATATCGGGCATCATCATTGTCATCATAAAACCATAGTCGTCGTTTTAGTCATAAAAACTATCAAAAACGTAAAATTTGGATTTTGGAGAAAAATGAATATTTTTGAAAACATTTATAAACTTTTAAGAAGAAAAGTCATGCTTTAAAATCATAATTTCTAACTTTTGAAAATAAGGACGTTCTGGGAGCATTTACAAGATTACACCATATGATTCATGCCATAAAAAGAAAGAGCTTAGCATTAACATACCTGCGCCGCGCCTTAGTAGCTACGCTTATTCGTCCAACTTGTTAGTCTACATTCAAGAAGATCGACACTATCGTTAGATTCATCGACCTATACTTGTCTTAACCTTTCAAGTACATTTACTTATAATGCCGAAATTTCGGCAGCATCTCTATAAATACACCGTCCCGAGAATATGGCTCGGCCCAATTCATCCATTAACAACAATCCGAGAATTCAACTCGCCAAACCAACAACAATGCCAACAATCTTACTAACAACATCCCATTCATATTCAATTCAATTCAATTTAATTCACATAATCTTTCAACAACTCAATCAACATATTACTTTACCCGAAACCTTCCTATTCCACCACAACCATACATGTCATCATTATTCATATACGTTAGCTTCAACAACACCCTTCATTCAACACCACATAATCCACAATGACAACAACTAGAATATCAAATTACATTAATTTACCACAACTTACCAAATCCTCTACCATTCGGCCACAACACTTCTCACATAGATTTTCATGAATTTTCATCCATTTCTATACATTACAATAGCAACCAAACTACTAAATAAAATTAATTCCTCACTTCTACACATACTACCATATTCGGCCATACTACTACAACAACGTATTTTATAAATTTTCCATGTTTTCCTATACATTACAATAATAACCAACACACTACATGAAATGAATTCAATCTTCCATACAACACAACACATACACACACGGTTCAACCATGCATATACACGGCCACACACCTCCACTTCTACAACACATGGATTTCATTCACTTTTCCATACTTCAACATACATAACTCTCCATAACATATAAAAGAGGACTAAATACATACCTTTTTCCCACTTGTCTTCTTACTTAGCTAGGCTTCAATCTTGCAAAACAAGTGCTCTACTTCTTCCAACAATCACTCCACGTTTGTCACACCCCGATCTTGATCAGGGTGTGATGGGCACCCGACCCTTACCTAGGGCCGAGCGAACCCTCTGACTCTTATTCCATGCGTAAATTTTTTTTTCTTTTCCTCTAAGTCAAATACACATGATAAGGCTCACTAAAGTATTCTTCCTGTTGCTTTCCAAGCAAATCGAATTTATAACCGTATAAGACTTATATCATAATACAAAAGGCCGACACATTGGCCTATGAAGCCACCGACGGACGGACTTCGGTACCCACGACTGCGTCTGCAAAGTCTCTAACTGTAATCAGAAATCCTGGCACGTGTACTCTGACTCGGCTACACTCCAGGCCAAGTGGAGCTTGCCAACTTCGCTGGAACATCTTCTCTATTAACTTCAATCCGTCTGGGTGTACCTGCGCGGCATGAAACGCAGCCCCCGAAGAAGAGGGGTCAGTACGAGCAATGTACTGAGTATGCAAGGCATGAACGGAACAACATAGTAAGAGCCGTAGAGCACATCATGTAAAGAGGGTATTCGTACATATGAAACATATCATGGGAAGTCGTACCGTACATATGAAACATATCACGTGTTAAACCGTAACTCGTGCATGAGTAAACCGTATGGAAACATAGACCGTACCATAGGATAAGAGGTAACCTGTACATATAAGTGCCCTTGGGCAGATGCTGTGCTTTCTTAGCTTTCCTTACTCATATATATACATAAAAATAGAGTATATCATATTGCCGAGGCGTCGGCAGCCGATCCATTTAACCATAATATGCACATCCCGCGTCCGGGCATCCCGCGTCCGGGACGATATCATGTGCCATACTCCAACTGATCAGGTGGATATGCGTATATAACGCTCTGCCCTTATCTCCATTTTCCCCGTAAATATATCGGCGTCTATAGCGCCCTGGCTCTTTCATCATATATATATATTCATATCATATACATATATCAGCGTCTATAGCGCTCTGATTCTTTTTGTCATATGCACATACTTATATCATATATATATCACGTATAAGTATTGGCGTCTATAGCGCCCTGGCTCTTCTTGTCATATACATATACTTATATCATGTATATTTATCAGCGTCTATATAGCGCTCTGGTTCTGTTATCATATATATATGTACGTATGTCGGGTACACACATCAATCGGGGTCATAAAGCATAATTCCATGTACCTAGAATCCTTAGAATAGTCATTACCTATAATAGTCTTGGGATGTCCAGATAGTTTAACATTTCCATATTTTCATTTTTATACGAACATATCGTCAACGTATCTATCGTAGGCACTTTCTCATTTTCGACTCCATCGTTGTCGTTACAAGATCATATTCTTCACCTTAGTCAAGGAATCATCTTTGTCATACTTATCATGGACATATGTTCTTTCTTAGCATTGTCGTTGTCATGGTCATCATAGACACATTTACATTAGGATAGCGTTGTACCTATCGTTCGATAATCGGGACAAGGATCGAAGTTTCCTTAGGATTCCACTCCAAAACAAGCCAAATGAAACGATAAGGAAAATCCGGGAACAAGGGGCCCACCGCGGGTCAAATGAGGCGGCGCACACAATTTACGTGTAATACGTTTCGTGACATTACTTATGAGAGTTTTAAGGTAATCGGGTCTCATTTATGCAAGTTCTAGAGGTCTAGGAGATTGTTCTCACATTTTGCACAATTTCTATTTCAATTCTACCGAATGAATAGTAACTAATTTCAATCTTGGATTCCGAGGAAAGGAATGGTCCCCGAGGCCCGTATTCACTCTATTACGTCTAGGACATGCCAAGAAAGGAAGGTGAAGCCTTACATACCTCTTTTCTCGCTCCTTCGCTACTCCAAATCCAAGCCGCAAATCCGCCAAAATCTACGATTTGGTCACATTTACCAATTGTCAATTTGAGCATCTAGAAGTTGGAATTCAAAGTAATCATTTGTCTACCGAAATTTCGGCAAAGACTTCCCCCGTAAATATACCATGCCACCAAGTTTAACTTGGCCGATTTCAATCAACAACAATCCCGGAATACAACCCGGCCAAACTAACAACATTCAATTCACATAATCTTCCAACAATTCAATTAACATTTTTTTTCCTTATTCGAAACTTTCCAATTTAACAACCATACGTTTCATCATTATTCATGTATACTAACTTCAACAACAACCTTTCATCTTCATTACATAACTTACAACGATAACACCAAAAATGTCAAATAACATCGATTTACCATTACTTACCAAATTCCATACCACTCGGCCACAACAAGAATACATAAATTTTCAAGGATTTCCATTCTTTTCTATACATTACAACAACCATCAATATACCACATACTCTTATTTTCATCACAAAATACGTAACCATATCAACTCATATATTACATGAACATTATTCCATCGCCTCACACCAAGGACACATACACACACGGCAACTTTCAACACCCATTTTTCCACAACTACAACTAAAATCATCAAGCTTCCATTATCCATATAGAACTCACAACAACAATAACCAAAACACCTAGATAAATAATTGAATCATAGTCTCCACACATGTACACACATATTCGGCCATGCATATATATATAGCCATCATGCAAACTTCCGTATTCTCATGAATTTTATCCGTCCTACATGCTACAATACTCACAACCATCCAAAACATATGAAAGAAGATTGAATACATACCTTTTTACTTAACTTCTTCTTACTTGACTAGGCTCCAAACTTGTACAACAAATGCTTTGCTTGTTCCAACAACCACTCCATGTTGTTGAGGACCTTCAATTAGGTAGGAAAAGTGGAAGAAAATAATTTATTTTGATCATCTTCCATGGCTCCCATTTTTGGAGCCATGGCCGAATACTACTATGTCCCTCTCTTCTTTTTTTTTTTTTTTTTTCTTATTTCTTCAACTAAAAGATGACTCCAATATATATATATAACCCCCATCATATATATATTTATGCTTAAGCCCTCAATTTTGGTCACATATTCCCTTTCTTCCCTTTCTAGACTTTTCCTCCTTTTCTTGATTTTTCTTTTCTTTTCTTGACTTTTCTTACTTGGTCAAAGAAGACCAAGTTCTCCTTTTGTACACTTTGTCCCTTCAAGAATTTCCTTGAACCTTTGTGAAATTACCATTTTACCCCTCGACTTCTCTCAATATTACCATTTTGTCCCTAACCTTCCGCATTATTTCCACGGCCCATTTTACGAATTTCTCTTCTTGCCCTTACCCTTTCTCAATATTTTCCATGCTATCATTGCCCACAATTAATATTCCTAACAACTCGCACATTGAAACTTTTTTTAGAACATAGCCTTGTCCTTAACTTCTCGCCATGGTCTCGCAACATCCGAACGTACGAAGTACGGGCTATAACATCCTCTCCCCCTTTAGAACATTCGTCCTCGAATGTTCAACTAACCTTATGGGGTCTTGTAGCACTTCGGGGGAGTTCCGTTTCATAGTTGTTCCTCTCTCCAAGCCCGTTTCTTATCCTTTACCTTATTCTCCTTATAATCGAACTCCTCGGTCTCTCCCCCTTTAAGGGGCTCCTTATATGCCGATAGTCCTTTTATGAAGTCTTTGTTGATACCTTATTCCTCGCCTTCCTTCCAATCCCATGTCTCACATATCGGGAACTCTTTACTTTTCACCTTTTTCCGGCATCCCGATCTCCTTATTTTCCAGCTACTCACTCTCTTTCTTTTCCGAATATGGTACACATTTTCATCTCTTTGTATATATATATATACATTTACTATCAACTAACCCACAAGGTACTTTCCAACGCTATTCAAGCCTATCCTAATTCCCGAGCTGTGACACACTTCCCGTCTCTTTCCGACTAATCTACCTCGTCTTACGCGTCCTCTTAAGGTCTCCATCCATCCATATATTCTAGTTTCCCTTAGGTCACTCTTAACTCGTTCATTTGTTCCTTGTATCTCAATTTGTAGAACTTTTGGTTTATTTCCCGGGGGTCACCCATCCCGAAATTGTTCTCACCGAGCACGCTTAACCCCGAGACTTTGGTGGAATTTGGTACCTTAACACTGATATTTTCGCGTCTACTTCCTCGTATGCCTTTTATTACCTGATCAAGGGCAAGTCGAAGTCTCACAACTTCCGAGGCATTTTCGTAACACGTCCTTTTCCTTATAATTACTATTTTGCCCTTTTTCTCTTCTCGATACTCACTTTCTGCCTGTATATGACTATTTTCTGTCTGGCGCCCAGCTTAACATAACGGAACAAATATATCCATCCAGTCTTATCTCTTTGACTTCCATATCATCCCTCGCCTCTTTTCCGCCGATACTGGGCGCTTGCGGAAATCAACGGTGAGTATAAGAAATCTTGTTTCCTATGACTTGGCTCTATCGCACGATCTAATGACGTAAAGAAGGTCAATAATTCCTAGATGCCCCGCACCTCTCCCGTTTATAAATGTGGCCGGCTTCACACCCATAAACAGACTCTACCGTACACGACTTTGCGTACAACCCTTAGGACCGACCTCGCTGAGATACCACTTTGTCACACCCCGATCTTGATCGTGGTGTGATGGCACCCGACCCTTACCTAGGGCCGAGCGAACCCTCTGACTCTTATTCCATGCGTAAATTTTTTTTTTCTTTTCCTCTAAGTCAAATACACATGATAAGGCTCACTAAAGTATTCTTCCTGTTGCTTTCCAAGCAAATCGAATTTATAACCGTATAAGACTTATATCATAATACAAACTGACACATTGGCCTATGAAGCCACCGACGTACGGACTTCGGTACCCACGACTCGTCCGCAAAGTCTCTAACCGTAATCGAAATCCCGGCACGTGTACTCGACTCGGCTACACTCCGTGCCAAGTGGAGCTTGCCAACTTCGCCGGAACATCTTCTCTATTAACTTCAATCCGTCCGGGTGTACCGCGCGCATGAAACGCAGCCCCGAAGAAAAATTGGTCGACGAGCAATGTACCGAGTATGCAAGGCATGAACAAACAACATAGTAAGAGCCGGTAGAGCACATCATGTAAAGAGGGTATTCGTACATATGAAACATATCATGGGAAGCGTACATACATATGGAACATATCACGTGTTAAATCGTAACTTGTGCATGAGTAAAATCGTATGGAAACATAGACCGTACCATAGGATAAGAGGTAACTCCGTACATATAAGTGCCCTTGGGCGGATCTCGTGCTTTCTTAGCTTTCCTTACTCATATATATGCATATATACATAAAAATAGAGTATATCATATTGCCGAGGCGTCGGCGGCCGATCCATTTAACCATAATATGCACATCCCGCGTCCGGCATCCCGCGTCCGGACGATATCATGTGCCATACTCCAACCGATCGTGGATATGCGTATATAACGCTCCTCGCCCTTATCTCCATTTTCCCCGTAAATATATCGGCGTCTATAGCGCCCTGGCTCTTTCATCATATATATATATTCATATCATATACATATATCAGCGTCTATAGCGCTCTGATTCTTTTTGTCATATGCACATACTTATATCATATATATATATATATATATATGTATAAGTATTGGCATAGTATTCTTGTCATATACATATACTTATATCATGTATATTTATCGTCTATATAGCGCTCGGTTCTCGTTATCATATATATATGTACGTATGTCGGGTACACACATCAATCGGGGTCATAAAGCATAATTCCATGTACCTAGAATCCTTAGAATAGTCATTACCTATAATAGTCTTGGGATATCCGAAATAGTTTAACATTTCCATATTTTCATTTTTATAACGAACATATCGTCAACGTATCTATCGTAGGCACTTTCTCATTTTCGACTCCATCGTTGTCGTTACAAGATCATATTCTTCACCTTAGTCAAGGAATCATCTTTGTCATACTTATCATGGACATATGTTCTTTCTTAGCATTGTCGTTGTCATGGTCATCATAGACACATTTACATTAGGATAGCGTTGTACCTATCGTTCGATAATCGGGACAAGGATCGAAGTTTCCTTAGGATTCCACTCCAAAACAAGCCAAATGAAACGATAAGGAAAATCCGGGAACAAGGGGCCCACCGGGGTCAAATGAGGCGGCGCACACAATTTACGTGTAATACGTTTCGTGACATTACTTATGAGAGTTTTAAGGTAATCGGGTCTCATTTATGCAAGTTCTAGAGGTCTAGGAGATTGTTCTCACATTTTGCACAATTTCTATTTCAATTCTACCGAATGAATAGTAACTAATTTCAATCTTGGATTCCGAGGAAAGGAATGGTCCCCGAGGCCCGTATTCGCTCTATTACGTCTAGGACATGCCAAGAAAGGAAGGTGAAGCCTTACATACCTCTTTCTCGCTCCTTCGCTACTCCAAATCCAAGCTGCAAATCCGCCAAAATCTACGATTTGGTCACATTTACCAATTGTCAATTTGAGCATCTAGAAGTTGGAATTCAAAGTAATCATTTGTCTACCGAAATTTCGCAGAAGACTTCCCCCGTAAATATACCATGCCACCAAGTTTAACTTGGCCGATTTCAATCAACAACAATCCCGGAATACAACCCGGCCAAAACTAACAACATTCATTCACATAATCTTCCAACAATTCAATTAACATTTTTTTCCTTAATTCCATCAACTTTCCAATTTAACAACCATACATTTCATTTATTCATGTATACTAAC
Source organism: Lycium ferocissimum (assembly GCF_029784015.1). Lineage (NCBI taxonomy): Eukaryota > Viridiplantae > Streptophyta > Magnoliopsida > Solanales > Solanaceae > Lycium > Lycium ferocissimum. The sequence continues at coordinate 22,310 of NW_026726571.1, forward strand.
TTCAACAACAACCTTTCATCTTCATTACATAACTTACAACGATAACACCAAAAATGTCAAATAACATCGATTTACCATTACTTACCAAATTCCATACCACTCGGCCACAACAACAATACATAAATTTTCATGGATTTCCATTCTTTTCTATACATTACAACAACCATCAATATACCACATACTCTTATTTTCATCACAAAATACGTAACCATATCAACTCATATATTACATGAACATTATTCCATCATACTTCACACCAAGGACACATACACACACGGCCTCAACTACACCCATTTTTCCCAACTTCACAACTAAAATCATCAATGCTTCCATTATCCATATAGAACTCACAACAACAATAACCAAAACACCTAGATAAATAATTGAATCATAGTCTCCACACATGTACACACATATTCAAACCATGCATATATATATACACATCATTCAACACACCTTACGTATTCTCATGAATTTTATCCGTTTCATATATTTATGCACAAACACTATAACCATCCAAAACATATGAAAGAAGATTGAATACATACCTTTTTACTTAACTTCTTCTTACTTGACTAGGCTCCAAACTTGTACAACAAATGCTTTGCTTGTTCCAACAACCACTCCATGTTGTTGAGGACCTTCAATTAGGTAGGAAAAGTGGAAGAAAATAATTTATTTTGATCATCTTCCATGGCTCCCATTTTTGGAGCCATGGCCGAATACTACTATGTCCCTCTCTTCTTCTTTTTTTTTCTTTCTTATTTCTTCAACTAAAAGATGACTCCAATATATATATATAATTCCCCCATCACTTATATATATTTATGCTTAAGGGCACATCAATTTTGGTCACATTTTTTCTTCCCTTTCTAGACTTTTCCTCCTTTTTCTTGATTTTTCTTTTCTTTTCTTGACTTTTCTTACTTGGTCAAAGAAGACCAAGTGTCTCCTTTTGTACACTTTGGCCCTTCAAGAATTTCCTTGAACCTTTGTGAAATTACCATTTTACCCTCGACTTCTCTCAATATTACCATTTTGTCCCTAACCTTCCGCATTATTTCCACGGCCCATTTTACGAATTTCTCTTCTTGCCCTTACCCTTTCTCAATATTTTCCATGCTATCATTGCCCACAATTAATATTCCTAACAACTCGCACATTGAAACTTTTTTTAGAACAGAGTCTTGTCCTTAACTTCTCGCCATGGTCTCGCAACATCCGAACGTACGAAGTACGGGCTATAACATCCTCTCCCCCTTTAGAACATTCGTCCTCGAATGTTCAACTAACCTTATGGGGTCTTGTAGCACTTCGGGGGAGTTCCGTTTCATAGTTGTTCCTCTCTCCAAGCCCGTTTCTTACCCTTTACCTTATTCTCCTTATAATCGAACTCCTCGGTCTCTCCCCCTTTAAGGGGCTCCTTATATGCCGATAGTCCTTTTATGAAGTCTTTGTTGATACCTTATTCCTCGCCTTCCTTCCAATCCCATGTCTCACATATCGGGAACTCTTTACTTTTCACCTTTTTCCGCATCCCGATCTCCTTATTTTCCGCCTACTCACTCTCTTTCTTTTCCGAATATGGTACACATTTTCATCTCTTTGTATATATATATATACATTTACTATCAACTAACCCACAAGGTACTTTCCAACGCTATTCAAGCCTATCCTAATTCCCGAGCTGTGACACACTTCCTGTCTCTTTTCCGGACTAATCCACCTCGTCTTACGCGTCCTCTTAAGGTCTCCATCCATCCATATATTCTAGTTTCCCTTAGGTCACTCTTAACTGTTCATTTGTTCCTTGTATCTCAATTTGTAGAACTTTTGGTTTATTTCCCGGGGGTCACCCATCCTGAAATTGTTCTCACCTGAGCACGCTTAACCCCGAGACTTTGGTGGAATTTGGTACCTTAACACCGATATTTCGCGTCTACTTCCTCGTATGCCTTTTATTACCGATCAAGGGCAAGTCGAAGTCTCACGGCTTCCGAGGCATTTTCGTAACACGTCCTTTTCCTTATAATTACTATTTTGCCCTTTTTCTCTTCTCGATACTCACTTTCGCCTATATGACTATTTTCGTCCGGCGCCCGACTTAACATAACGGAACAAATATATCCATCCAGCCTTATCTCTTTGACTTCCATATCATCCCTCGCCTCTTTTCCGCCGATACTGGGCGCTTGCGGAAATCAACGGTGAGTATAAGAAATCTTGTTTCCTATGACTTGGCTCTATCGCACGATCTAATGACAGAAAGAAGGTCAATAATTCCTAGATGCCCCGCAGCCTCCCCGTTTATAAATGTGGCCGGCTTCACACCCATAAACGTGACTCTACCGGACACGACTTTGCGTACAGCCCTTAGACCGACCTCGCTCTGATACCACTTTGTCACACCCCGATCTTGATCAGGGTGTGATGGGCACCCGACCCTTACCTAGGGCCGAGCGAACCCTCTGACTCTTATTCCATGCGTAAATTTTTTTTTTCTTTTCCTCTAAGTCAAATACACATGATAAGGCTCACTAAAGTATTCTTCCTGTTGCTTTCCAAGCAAATCGAATTTATAACCGTATAAGACTTATATCATAATACAAACTGACACATTGGCCTATGAAGCCACCGACGGACGGACTTCGGTACCCACGACTCGTACGCAAAGTCTCTAACCGTAATCGAAATCCCGGCACGTGTACTCGACTCGGCTACACTCCGGCCAAGTGGAGCTTGCCAACTTCGCTGGAACATCTTCTCTATTAACTTCAATCCGTCTCGGGTGTACCGCGCGGGCATGAAACGCACCCCCGAAGAAGAGGGGTCGACGAGCAATGTACCGAGTATGCAAGGCATGAACAAACAACATAGTAAGAGCCGTAGAGCACATCATGTAAAGAGGGTATTCGTACATATGAAACATATCATGGGAAGCATGTACCAGTACATATGAAACATATCACGTGTTAAACGTAACTGTGTATGAGTAAAAGCGTATGGAAACATAGACCGTACCATAGGATAAGAGGTAACCCGTACATATAAGTGCCCTTGGCGATGCGTGCTTTCTTAGCTTTCCTTACTCATATATATACATATAAAATAGAGTATATCATATTGCCGAGGCGTCGGCGGCGATCCATTTAACCATAATATGCACATCCCGCGTCCGGCATCCCGCGTCCGGACGATATCATGTGCCATACTCCAACCGATCGGTGGATATGCGTATATAACGCTCTCGCCCTTATCTCCATTTTCCCCGTAAATATATCGGCGTCTATAGCGCCCCGGCTCTTTCATCATATATATATATATCATATCATATACATATATATATCTATAGCGCTCGATTCTTTTTGTCATATGCACATACTTATATCATATATATATCACGTATAAGTATTGGCGTCTATAGCGCCACAGCTTTCTTGTCATATACATATACTTATATCATGTATATTTATCGGCTATATAGCGCTCGGTTCTCGTTATCATATATATATGTACGTATGTCGGTACACACATCAATCGGGGTCATAAAGCATAATTCCATGTACCTAGAATCCTTAGAATAGTCATTACCTATAATAGTCTTGGGATGTCCGTAAATAGTTTAACATTTCCATATTTTCATTTTTATAACGAACATATCGTCAACGTATCTATCGTAGGCACTTTCTCATTTTCGACTCCATCGTTGTCGTTACAAGATCATATTCTTCACCTTAGTCAAGGAATCATCTTTGTCATACTTATCATGGACATATGTTCTTTCTTAGCATTGTCGTTGTCATGGTCATCATAGACACATTTACATTAGGATAGCGTTGTACCTATCGTTCGATAATCGGGACAAGGATCAGAAGTTTCCTTAGGATTCCACTCCAAAACAAGCCAAATGAAACGATAAGGAAAATCCGGGAACAAGGGGCCCACCGCGGGTCAAATGAGGCGGCGCACACAATTTACGTGTAATACGTTTCGTGACATTACTTATGAGAGTTTTAAGGTAATCGGGTCTCATTTATGCAAGTTCTAGAGGTCTAGGAGATTGTTCTCACATTTTGCACAATTTCTATTTCAATTCTACTGAATGAATAGTAACTAATTTCAATCTTGGATTCCGAGGAAAGGAATGGTCCCCGAGGCCCGTATTCAAATCTATTACGTCTAGGACATGCCAAGAAAGGAAGGTGAAGCCTTACATACCTCTTCTCGCTCCTTCGCTACTCCAAATCCAAGTCGCAAATCCGCCAAAATCTACGATTTGGTCACATTTACCAATTGTCAATTTGAGCATCTAGAAGTTGGAATTCAAAGTAATCATTTGTCTACCGAAATTTCGGCAAGACTTCCCCCGTAAATATACCATGCCACCAAGTTTAACTTGGCCGATTTCAATCAACAACAATCCCGGGAATACAACCCGGCCAAACTAACAACATTCAATTCACATAATCTTCCAACAATTCAATTAACATTTTTTTTTCCTTATTCGAAACTTTCCAATTTAACAACCATACGTTTCATCATTATTCATGTATACTAACTTCAACAACAACCTTTCATCTTCATTACATAACTTACAACGATAACACCAAAAATGTCAAATAACATCGATTTACCATTACTTACCAAATTCCATACCACTCGGCCACAACAAGAATACATAAATTTTCAAGGATTTCCATTCTTTTCTATACATTACAACAACCATCAATATACCACATACTCTTATTTTCATCACAAAATACGTAACCATATCAACTCATATATTACATGAACATTATTCCATCGCCTTCACACCTCACATACACACACGGCCTACACCCATTTTTCCACAACTACAACTAAAATCATCAAGCTTCCATTATCCATATAGAACTCACAACAACAATAACCAAAACACCTAGATAAATAATTGAATCATAGTCTCCACACATGTACACACATATTCGGCCATGCATATATATATAGCCATCATGCAAACTTCTGTATTCTCATGAATTTTATCCGTCGCTACATGCTACAATACTCACAACCATCCAAAACATATGAAAGAAGATTGAATACATACATTTTTACTTAACTTCTTCTTACTTGACTAGGCTCCAAACTTGTACAACAAATGCTTTGCTTGTTCCAACAACCACTCCATGTTGTTGAGGACCTTCAATTAGGTAGGAAAAGTGGAAGAAAATAATTTATTTTGATCATCTTCCATGGCTCCCATTTTTGGAGCCATGGCCGAATACTACTATGTCCCTCTCTTCTTCTTCTTTTTTTTTCTTTCTTATTTCTTCAACTAAAAGATGACTCCAATATATATATATAATTCCCCCATCACTTATATATATTTATGCTTAAGCCCCTCAATTTTGGTCACATATTCCCTTTCTTCCCTTTCTAGACTTTTCCTCCTTTTTCTTGATTTTTCTTTTCTTTTCTTGACTTTTCTTACTTGGTCAAAGAAGACCAAGTGTCTCCTTTTGTACACTTTGTCCCTTCAAGAATTTCCTTGAACCTTTGTGAAATTACCATTTTACCCCTCGACTTCTCTCAATATTACCATTTTGTCCCTAACGTTCCGCATTATTTCCACGGCCCATTTTACGAATTTCTCTTCTTGCCCTTACCCTTTCTCAATATTTTCCATGCTATCATTCCCCACAATTAATATTCCTAACAACTCGCACATTGAAACTTTTTTTTAGAACAGAGTCTTGTCCTTAACTTCTCGCCATGGTCTCGCAACATCCGAACGTACGAAGTACGGGCTATAACAACGTTGTAGAGGACCTTCCATTTGGTGAAAATACTAGAAAAGAATAATTTTTCTTGACCAATTTCCCATGGCCAAAAATGCCGAATACCTCTCCTCTTTTCTTCTCTTTTTTTGGTTTTGCTTATTCTTTCTTTCTCCTCAATTTCTTGAATTAAAGATGACCTCTCAATATATATATATAGTCTTGGCAAGCATGTGAGGGGCACATGCCCCCTCTCTAGATTTTTCTTTTAATTTCTAGCAAAGATGACTTATTTGTCATCTTTTTTTTTTTCACATGGTCAACATGACCTTTTTGGAACATTCAAGAACCCTATGTGAAATTTCCGTTTTGCCCCTCGACTTTTCTCAATATTACCATTTTGCCCCTAGCCTTCCGCATTATTTCCACGGCCCATTTTGCAAATTTCTCTCTTTTCCCCTAACCTCCCTCAATATCGCCATACTAATAATAGTTATAAATAATTTTTATAACGACTTGCTCGTTAAAATAATTTTTTTTGAAAATAGTCTCGTTCTTAACTTTCCACAACGACTTTGGAATTTCCAAACGTACGAGGTACGGGCTATAACATCCTCCCCCCCTTTAGAACATTCGTCCTCGAATGTTCAACTGACCTCATGGGGTCTTGTAGCACTTCGGGAGGAGGCTCCTCTTTATAGTCGTTCTTCTCCTCGAGTTCACTTATTATCCCTATTCTCCTTACTATCGAATTCTTGGATCTTTGCATGAACCCTCATCCCGTGTTATGGGTTTTTGCCAATCCACTACACCTACTCGTTTCTACTTTCCTCATGTATCCGCTTTATATGCCGATATGCTTTAAACTCTGGCTCCAGGCTAATGAGTTCCCTTCCCTTGGACTTGAAATCTATAATATGTTCTCCCCCCTTTAGGGGTTCCTTATATACCAACAGTCCTTTTATAAAGTCTTCGTCTATACCTTATTTCTTGTCCTAAGTTTTTCTCTTACTTTCTGCCTATGTCAGCATTTTGTCTCCATTTCATACCCTTTCGTCCACTATTCATCCTTTCATTTGCTTAACTCACTTGCCCATAATTCCTCTTTAACTGCGCGTCTGTGCTGTAGCTGTTCGTCCATATTTCGCAAGTGTTCCGCTACTTTTGTTCTTAGCACAGAATCCTTACAGTTTTTCGCTCTCTCTCCATCCTTATTCATCGGGTCTTTAACTATATTTGTGATGCTATAGCCGAGCGGTCTCTTATGCACACTCCCTCTATTTATTCTGTTTTCCACTAAGATCAAATCCTTCGGACTTCACATGAATTCTTATTCCGCACCTTCAACTTCCACTCGACAATGTCGACCCATTTTCTTTATATACCTTTCAATACCGAAGTCTTACAACACCGCCACTAAACCTAGTCATTCCTTTTCTTACTTCACATTTCCTTGTCACGGTTACTATTCTTTTAGCCTCACTTATCGCAATTTGTTCTCGAATTCCATACATTCCTCTCCTGTTTTCTTTTACCACACTCTTTCCCCTTTTTACATACTTATTTCGAGTCCTTTCCCTAATAGCCTCGTGTCTTGCCAGTAGTTTTTCTCGGGAGCTTCACTTACTGAAGTTTCCCACCTTTCACCCTTCTTCAGGTTTAATCTATTCATTCTCTATCTACTCACTCTCTCTCTTTTCCAAATATCGTTATACTAGAATTTTCAATCTCAACCTATAGTGAAATGATAACAACTTACTTTGCAACACTTGTACCATTCATTCTTGCGGTTACTCGATCTTCGGTACCCTTGCTCAGTTGATACCTTTTATACCGTAGCTTCGATTGCTGGGACTCACATGTCCACTGATACGATCATATATAGAATATCCTACACCTTCATATATATATATAATTACTATCAAATAGCCCACAAAATACTTCCAAACACTGTTCAAGCCTATCCTAATTTCAGGGTTGTGATGTACTTTCTATCTCCTCACCGAGCTAGTCTGCCTCGTCTCACGCGACCTCTTAAGGTTTCTAGCCATTCCATACACTCTGGTTTTCCTTAGGTTACTCTAATCTCTCATTCGTCTCTTATACTTAAATTTATGGAATTCCTTCCATACTTCCCCGGGGGTCACCCATCCTCCCACCTTGCACGCTTAACCTCGAAACTACGGTGGGATTCGGTGCCTTAACGCGATATAATCGCGTCCACTCCGCCACATGACTTTTATTACCTAATGAGCAATTTAAAGCCTTACAGATTCTGGAACATTTTCGTAACACATCCTTCTTTTACCATTACTGTTTTACCCTTTTCGGCTCCCAATGTTCACCTCCCACTTATGTGTATGACTACTTCCTGTCTTGGGGCTCCAGATTCCCGAGGGTAGTGATCGCACCTTCATCGTCGTGCAAAATCCATGACCTTTCTTGAAACGTCGCATCTCACTTATTGCCTATTTATCATATTTCCTTTCCGCGCTTCTTCCTCTTAGATGTGCCTATTCAGCGTAAACCTCCTTTATTATTCCTACTATTTCAAATATGTACGTCGCAAACATCGATAACGCCTCGCAGAACATGCGGCTTTATGACACATTCCAGTCATCCAGTGCCTCCAATTTCAGGTGACAGAATAATTACGTTAAGACTTACCTCCATGGCCTTCCATAGTGTCACTCGCTTGCCTCCATCATACGTCTGGCTTATATAGGAAAATCTTATTTCTTATGACTTAGCTCTATCACATGATCACAGGACAGAAAGAAGGTCAACCATTCCTAGATGCCCATGACCTCACTGTTTATAAATGTGGCCGGCTTCACACTCATAAACGGGACTCTCTTTTGGACACGACTTTGCGGACATCACTTAGACCGACACCTTTCTGATACCACTTTGTCACACACCCAATCTTACTAGGGTGTGATGGGCACCGACCCCATGTTCGGACCGAGCGAACCCGCTGACTCTTATTACCTACATACTTTTTTTTTTCAAATCTCTACTTCAAGTATACATAGTGAGATTGCTGAAATATTCTTTTGTTACTTATAAAACGAATAAAATATGTAACTGTACAAAACTTGTATAAAACAAACTGACTCCCGAACCCACGACTATGTCTGCAAAGTCTCTAACTTCGAACAAGACATCATAGCATAGCACGCTGACTCGGCGACACTCCAGAATGAATGGGTTTGCCAACCTCGTTGGAACATCAAGCGCACGGCTTCTATGCATGCAGGTGTACTGCCGCGGCATGAAACGCGAGCCCCCGAAGAAGAGGGGGTCGATGTACGAGCAATGTACTGAGTATGTAAGGCATGAACAGTAATATGGTATGAAAAGTAAAGCATGTCATGTAAAAGAGAGTATCCTGTACATATGGAACATGTCATGTATGAAGCTGTAACCTGTACATGTGGAACCTATCATACAAATTGTGACCGATACATGTGCGTGCCTCTTAAGGCGGAATCATGCATGCTAACGTTACCTTTACATATGTACGTAATGCATGCGAGTCACGTGATCTCATAATCGTGAATCGCGTAATATCATTAGCCGCGTCGGGGTAATAATCTCTTGCTGCCGAGCGCCACTAGTGGGGGTCGTGCCGGCCAATAGGCCCGGTGTAATTATATACGGACCACTACGCCTATCGTAGTGGCGGTCGTGCCGGCCCCAGGCCGATGTAACATCGATAGGCGCCGCCGTGGCGGTGACATGCCGACCATCTGAGCCGGTGTAGCATCCATCATAGCATGCATTGGAGCCCAATCAAAAGCTATACTTTTATCGGAGTGACGTAAGGTCGGGAGCCTCCAATTGCATTATGGAGTAATCGTGATCGTCATGTCTCACCTTGAAGGAACTAGTGTTATAAGGCGAGACTAACAAACAAGGATAACATCACGGAAAACATAAAACAGGATCATAACATATCATTTCACATACTTTGAAACCTTTAAAATAGTCATTATCCAAAAATAGCTTAACATTTCATATCGTCGTATTCATGGTAAAGACATATCCTCGGCATGTTCATCATAGACGTTTCTTCGTATCGGGCATCATCATTGTCATCATAAAACCATAGTCGTCGTTTTAGTCATAAAAACTATCAAAAACGTAAAATTTGGATTTTGGAGAAAAATGAATATTTTTGAAAACATTTATAAACTTTTAAGAAGAAAAGTCATGCTTTAAAATCATAATTTCTAACTTTTGAAAATAAGGACGTTCTGGGAGCATTTACAAGATTACACCATATGATTCATGCCATAAAAAGAAAGAGCTTAGCCTTAACATACCTGCGCCGCGCCTTAGTAGCTACGCTTATTCGTCCAACTTGTTAGTCTACATTCAAGAAGATCGACACTATCGTTAGATTCATCGACCTATACTTGTCTTAACCTTTCAAGTACATTTACTTATAATCTGCCGAAATTTCGGCAGCATCTCCCCTGTAAATACACCGTCCCGAGAATATGGCTCGGCCCAATTCATCCATTAACAACAATCCGAGAATTCAACTCGGCCAAACCAACAACAATGCCAACAATCTTACTAACAACATCCCATTCATATTCAATTCAATTCAATTCAATTCAATTTAATTCACATAATCTTTCAACAACTCAATCAACATATTACTTTACCCGAAACCTTCCTATTCCACCACAACCATACATGTCATCATTATTCATATACGTTAGCTTCAACAACACCCTTCATTCAACACCACATAATCCACAATGACAACAACTAGAATATCAAATTACATTAATTTACCACAACTTACCAAATCCTCTACCATTCGGCCACAACACTTCTCACATAGATTTTCATGAATTTTCATCCATTTCTATACATTACAATAGCAACCAAACTACTAAATAAAATTAATTCCTCACTTCTACACATACTACCATATTCGGCCATACTACTACAACAACGTATTTTATAAATTTTCCATGTTTTCCTATACATTACAATAATAACCAACACACTACATGAAATGAATTCAATCTTCCATACAACACAACACATACACACACGGTTCAACCATGCATATACACGGCCACACACCTCCACTTCTACAACACATGGATTTCATTCACTTTTCCATACTTCAACATACATAACTCTCCATAACATATAAAAGAGGACTAAATACATACCTTTTTCCCACTTGTCTTCTTACTTAGCTAGGCTTCAATCTTGCAAAACAAGTGCTCTACTTCTTCCAACAATCACTCCACGTTGTAGAGGACCTTCCATTTGGTGAAAATACTAGAAAAGAATAATTTTTCTTGACCAATTTCCCATGGCCAATTTTTGGCCATGGTGGCCGAATACCTCTCCTCTTTTCTTCTCTTTTTTTGGTTTTGCTTATTCTTTCTTTCTCCTCAATTTCTTGAATTAAAGATGACCTCTCAATATATATATATAGTCTTGGCAAGCATGTGAGGGGAACATGCCCCCTCTCCCTGATTTTCTTTTATTTTCTAGCAAAGATGACTTATTTGTCATCTTTTTTTTTTTTTTTTTTACATGGTCAACATGACCTTTTTGGAACATTCAAGAACCCTATGTGAAATTCCCGTTTTGCCCCTCGACTTTTATCAATATTACCATTTTGCCCCTAGCCTTCCGCATTATTTCCACGGCCCATTTTGCAAATTTCTCTCTTTGCCCTTAACCTCCCTCAATATCGCCATACTAATAATAGTCATAAATAATTTTTATAACGACTTGCTCGTTAAAATAATTTTTTTTTGAAAATAGTCTCGTTCTTAACTTTCCACAACGACTTTGGAATTTCCAAACGTACGAGGTACGGGCTATAACAAAGGGCCAGAGCGCTATAGACGCAATCCACCTGATCAGTTGGTATCAGAGCCGGTGGTGGGGCAAACCTCAGTAAGAACGCTGAGTCCCAGAGTGAGGGGGGTAAGTATAAGACTTGCCTTAGGCAAATCCCACATTGGTTTAGGCAAATCCCACATTGGTTCAGGCAAATCCCATATCGGTTAATGTTGTCCCGGACGCGGGATATATATATATATATATATATATATTTATGGTTAAATAGATCGGCTGCCGACGCCTCGGCAATATGATATGTTCTATATTCCATATATATGAAAGAAATGTTTTAATTTCAAGAGAAAGATAAGCATGCATGGCATGCGCCCCCAGGGGCAATCCTATGCACAGGTTACTCGGTTATTCCATGATATGTTCTATGTTTCCATGCAGTTATTGTTCATATGTACATTTCTCACTATATTACTATTCATGCCTTACATACTCAGTACATTGTTCGTGCGACCCTCTTCTTCGGGGGCCGCGTTTCATGCCGCGCGGCTACACCCGGATGATGCGAAGTTAGCATAAAAGATGTTCCAACGTAGTTGGCGAGCTCCGTTGCTGCGGAGTGTAGCCGAGGGTCGAGCTTGTATGCTAGGATTTCGATTGCGATTAGAGACTTTGCGGAGACGAGTTGTGGGCATAGAAAGTCAGTCGGCCAGCGGCTCCACCAGCCGATGTGTCATAAGTGTTATGTTATGTGTTTCGTATAAATATAGATTTTGTTGAATTGAGTACAAAAGAAATTTCTGAAGGTTTTACTACGTTTTCATTCTTATTAATGTAAAAGTCTAAGGGAGTGTATATGTGTAGTAAGAGTCAGTGGGTTCGCTCGGCTCCGGTTACGGGGTCGGGTGCCCATCACACCCTAGTAAGATCGGGGTGTGACAAAGTGGTATCAGAGCAGGTCGGTCTAAGGGGTTGTCTGCAAAGTCGTGTCCGGTGAGTCACATTTATGAGTGTGAGCGGCCACATTTATAAACGGAGGTCGGGGCATTTAGGGATTGTTGACTCTTTTTTCTGTCTTAGATCGTGCGATAGAGCCAAGTCATAGGAAAAGAAATTTCTTATATAAGCTTTACATACGATGGTAGAAGCGAGGAAAGGAAATACTGCGAATAGGCAAAAAGTGAGATGTGTTGTTTCGAAAAGGCTATGGATTTGGCGTGGCGACGAAGGTGTGATCGCTACCCTCGGGAATCTGGGAATCCAGGATGAAAGATAGTTATGCACAGGAGTGAAAAGTAAACACCGAGAGTTAAAAGGGCAAAAAGGTAATTGTAAGAGAAAGGACGTGTTACAAAAATGCTTCGGAGTCCGTGAAACCTCGACTTGCTTCAGAATATGTAATAAAGGTCATGTGAGGAAGCGGACGCGAAAACATCGCATTAAGGCATCGAATTCCACCAAAGTTTCGAGGTTAAGCGTGCTCGGTGGGAGCAATTCTAGGATGGGTGACCCACCAGGAAGTTACAGGAAATTTTATATATTCAGATATATGAGACGAATGAGAAGTTGGAGTGACTTAAGGGGAAATTAGAGCATATGGAATGGTTGGAGACCATAAGAAGATGCGTAGGACGAGGTAGATTAGATTGGTGAAGAGACAGAAAGTGCGGCACGGCTTGGGAATTAGGCTTGAATAGCGTATGGAAATACATTGTGGACTAGTGGATAGCATATATATATAGATGAGAATGCATATGATATTCGGAGAGGAAAGTGAGTGACTATATAGGAAACAAGGGATCAAGTGTCGAAAAAGGTGAAAAGTAAGAAGTTCTCGATATGTTAGGCATAGCGTTGGAAGGAAGGTGAGGAATAAGAAACGGGCTCGAAGAGGAACAACTATGAAACGGGACTCCCCGAAGTGCTACAAAACCCCATAAGGTTAGTTGAACATTCGGGAGACGAATGTTCTAAAGGGGGAGGATGTTATAGCCGTATTTTGTACGTTTGGAAATTTCAAAGTCGACGTGGAAAGTTAAGGGGCGAGACCATTTTCAAAAAAATTATTTTGATGTACGAGTTGTTAGGAATATTATTTATGCACATTATTAGTATGGAAATATTGAGAAAGGTTAGGATAAAAAGAGAAAATTCGCAGAATGGCCCATCGTAATATTGTGGAAGTCAAGGGGCAAAATGGTAATTTCACAAAAGTTCAAGAAAATTCTTGAAGGGCCAAAATTTACATAGAAGAAACTTGGTCTTCTTTGTTAATTTCCAAGAAAAGGAAAGAAAATTCTAGAAAAGAAAGAAAGGGGGCTAAGTGTGAATTACAAGAAAAGAATTATATGGACCAAAGCTTGCATGGCAAGACCTTAGTCTTCTTTATGTGGACTTAAGAAAATTTCAAGAAAAAGGGAGAAAGTTCTAGAAGAAGAAAAAGAAAGGGAACATGTGAACATATTTGAGGACTTAAGAATAAATATGGATAAATGTTGGGAGCTAATAATATATATATGTGTGTATGGTCATCATTTTAATACAAGAGTGGAGAGAAAGAAAGAAAGAAAGAAAAGAAAAAAAAGAAGGAGAAGGGCCAATTCGGCCAAGAAGGAGGAGGAAGAGCAGATAAAAAATCTTGCCCAAAAAATTTTTTGTCTCATGGTATTTCTACTAATTCAAAGATGCTCTCCAACATGGTATAATTGTTGAAGCAAGAGAATTACTCTTTGGTGCAAAACTCCAACCTTAGCTAAGTTGAGAAGTTGTGAAGGAAAGGTAAGAATTCATCTCCTTGTTATGTTATGAATGGTTTGGTATGTTGTAGTATGTGGGAAAGAATGAAATTTATAAGAAAATATGGATGTTGAAGTTGTAGCCGTGCATGACGCGTGTGGCCTTGTATGTGTTGTTGTATGTAAGTATAATGAACTAAATTCATGTAGTAGGTTGGTTGTTGTTCTAATGCATGGAAAAAAAAAAAAGATGAAAGTTCATGAAAATATGTAGTGTTGTGTGTGGCCGTGCATATGCTTGATGTTTGGCCCCGTGTGTGTGTTGTGTTGTATGGAGATGGTGGATTAATGTTATGAGTATTTTGGTTGTCGTAATGTATAGAAATAGATGAGAATCCATGGAAATATGCATGATGTGGTTGTGGCAGAATAAGGGTCATTTTGGTAGTTATGGTAGATTGATTTTATTTGATATTCTAGTTGTGGTTAATGTGGATTCTATGATGAAAATGATGGTTTGGTAGCTTGAAATGAAGTCGTCAACGTGTAGTTTGTTGATGTAGTTCTTGAAGTTAAAGGTAAGAAATGTATTATTGATGTTTCATTTAATTGGGAGGTTGCGGATTATGTTGTGGCGGGATTGGTTGGAATTTAAACAAAATGTGGTTGGATCGTGTAAAACAAGTTATTAATGTTAGAAGGTGTTTTGAGTAAAATTATTGAAGATTTGGAGATATGATTGTTGGTTTTATTGTTGATATTGTGGCGAGTTCCATTCTTGGGTTGTTGTTGTTGATTTGGGCCGAGTTAGAATCTCGGGGATGGCGCATTTACGGGGAAGTCTGCGAAATTTAAACGAGACAAGTGTTGAATTAAGATTTGAGTTCCAAAAGCCTCTGATTAACATTTGGTAAATATGACCATTTAGTACTGCAGGCGAAATGGGAATTGAGTTTGGACGAGCGTAAGGCGCAACTAAGGTATGTAAGGCTTCACCTCTCTCTTCTTTGGCATATCTTAGGCATACTAGGTCGGATACAAGCCTCGAGGACAATCCTATTCTCTCGGAATCCGTACCTAAAGTTACCACTCTTTCATTCATAGAATTGAATTAGGTCTTTCGTGAATAGTTGGGAGAATTGTCTAAATATCCCGAACTCGCACCAATGAGACCCGATCACCTTATAACCTTCACAAGTGACATCATGAAATGTAATGTACATAAATTGTGTACGCCACCTCATTTGACTCGAGGTGGGCCCAACTTTGTTCCGGATTTTCTTTGTTGCTCCGTTTATCAAACGATAAGTGTTGTAACTACTCTAATGAGAATACTTCTATGATGATAAGGATAACGATGATGTAAGGAAGAGAATATGTCTATGATAAATATGGCAAGAATGCTTCCATGACTAAGAGCCTTAAGTTAAGAATCTAATACGAGTATGAAAGTGTTAAACTAGTTCTTGGTCCTTAATTCTATTCCTTGGTCATGACACTATTTTATAAAGATTTCAAAACATATGAATCAACGTTTATGATGTCCATGTTTTCTTTTCATGTTATTTTCCGATGATAGTCTCGCCTTATAATTATCGTCCTCGAGTGAGACATGACGACCACGATGATTCCATAATATAATCGGAGGTCACCGACCTTACGTCACTCCGATAGAGATTATAGCTTTTCTTCGGGCTCTCCTGCATGCTATGACATGATATATGCATAAGTATATGTATATGTATATGGGGAAGATGGGAAGAAGGGCCAGAGCGCTATAACGCAATCCCACCGATCGGTTGGTATCGGAAGTAGGGTGGTGGGGCAAACCCAATGGTGGGGCAAACCTCGGTAAGAACGCCGAGTCCCGGAGTGAGGGGGTAAGTATAAGACTTGCCTTAGGCAAATCCCACATTGGTTTAGGCAAATCCCACATTGGTTCGAAAATCCATATCGATTAATGTTGTCCCGGACGTGGGATATATATATATATATATATATATATAAATATATATATATATATTTATGGTTAAATAGATCGAGTACATATGAACGCGTCGTCAATATGATATGTTCTATATTCCATATATATGAAAGAAATGTTTTAATTTCAAGAGAAAGATAAGCATGCATGGCATCCGCCCCCAGGGGCACTCCTATGCACAGGTTACTCTGTTATTCCATGATATGTTCTATGTTTCCATGCAGTTATTGTTCATATGTACTGTTACATTCCGTATTTTGTACCCTCGGGTGAGTCAAGGCAAGTGACACAAGTCGCGTATGGAAAATTGTAAAGTTGGAATATTAAGAAAGGCCGGGGTAAAAAGGTAAATTCGCAGAACGACTCATGAAAATACGGAGAAAGGCTAGGGGCAAATTTGGAACCAAGGGAAATGTTTTCATGAAATAGAAGAAATTTCCTAGAAATTTCAAGAAAGTGGCCACTTGGCCATGGACCCCACTTGCAAATGTGGCCAAATAATTTCAAGCCAAACAAGGGACAATATGGTTCATTATCATTGGAAGGAGACTAAGTATATATACATGTGGAAAGATGATTTATTCATCTTAATTCCTAGAATTTTCAAGAAAGCAAAGCAAGAAAGAGAGAGGAGAAAGACTAAGGCCATTCGGCCCTTTGAAAAAAAAGAAGAAACCGAAAAAAAAAAAAAAAAAAAGAGAAGAGAAGAGTTTCAACTTGTTTCTCCTAGCCAAACAATTCCTTGGAAGGTTCTTAGCATAGTAGGGTGTATTTGGAGCAAGGAAAACACAAGTCTTGGCAAGTCTTCAATTGCAAGTCAAGTGAAAAAGCAAGGAAAAAAGGTAAGGTTTAATCCTTTTCTTAGGTATTATGGATGTTTGAGTATGTTGTGTGCATGAAAATGGATGAAATTCATGTGTTGTGGAAGTGTGTGTGTGGTGCCGTGAGGGTGTGTGTGTGTGTTGTGTGTTGTGTATTGCATGAGGAATTGAGTTAATTTTATGTTGTAGTGTATGGAAAATAAAGAAATTCATGAAAGGTATGCATATGGGGGAGTTGGCCGAATAGTGTAGGCTATGGTAGGGTGTGGTGAATTGATTTTAATTGGAATGGAAATTGTTGTTATGGTAGGTTTTATGATGTTAGAATAAAGATTTAATGGTTTGGAGGAATGAAAATTGGATTGTTGTGCTTGAATTTGGAAGAAGGAAAAAAATGTTGTTGTTGTTTCATAAATTGGAAGATTTGGGTGAGTAGTATATTGATGGTATTGTTGGAATATTATGTGAATTAAATTGTATTGAATTGTATGGAAATTGTTGGAATTAATGGATATATCATAACTTGTAATGCTCTTGGTTTATGTTTGAATGACCTTAAATTAGTATGTGAATATGAACATATTGATATTGGATTATAAGTGTAAAGTTGGATTTGGAGTTGTTGGATTATTCGGAAAATAAGACTATTTGCGCTAGAATGCGTTTTTAGTCGATTGTTGATGTTGCTTATATTGTTGTTGATATTGTGTTGTTAGTTTGGTCGGGTTGAATTCCCGGATTGTTGTTGATTGAAATGGGCCAAGTTGAACTTGGTGGAGTGGAGTATTTATAGAGGAGGTCTTTGCCGAAATTTCGGTAGCCAAGTGTTGTTTTAAGAATCCAACTTCTAAAGGCACTAATCATGTTTGGTAAACATGACCAATTTGTAGATTTTGGCGAACTTGGAGCTTGAGTTTGGAGACGTGGATAAAGCGTAAAAGGTATGTGAAGCCTACCTCTCCTTCATTTGGCATGTCCTAGTTAGTATAGGTCAAAATCCGACCCTCGAGAAAAGTCCTACCCCTCCGAAACGACACCTAAATTTATTCACTATTTATTCAGTAGAATTGAACCTATAACTTGTGCTTTAAGGTAAAATGGTGTTCGAACGTCCGAAACCCTTAGAAATGAAATTGAAATGTCTTGCAATCTTCGTGGATGACTCAATGGGATATAATGACCATGTTTTTATGTTCGTCACCCGAATCTCGATAAACGTGCATATCGGTTTCCATTACTTCTTTCATAGAAACTTTATAATCTTATTTTATGTTTTCTTATGGTGTTTCTATTCATTGATAGTCTCGCCTTATAATGATTGTTCCTTCAAGGTGAGACGAAGTGACCGTGGTTAGTCCATAAGGTAATCGGGGGCTACCGACCTTACGTCACCCCGATAGACACATGACTTTCTTTGGGTTCTCATGCATGCTTTTGCTTATATGATATGTATATGACATGTATATGATATGTATATGAAAATGGGGAATTTTGGGGAATGGATACATGTTGCGCTATAGACGCATTGCCACCTCGTCGGTGGCGTAATTCCATCCCGGACGCGGGATGCCGGACGCGGGACACATGTGGGAAGCCGACGTATTTCGGCGACATGACTTGTTATTTTCACATGTATATGATACGAAATGTTTTGAACAAAAGTATGTATAAGCAAGCATGACATCCGCCTGAAAGGCACTTACAGGTACAGATTGTCCTTTTATCTCGTTATATGATCTTTGGTCTCACATGTTGTTATTGCTCACATGTTACATGCTTTATTGTATTATTTCTACGGCTTACATACTCGGTACAATCGTTCGTAAATCCGACCCCTTTTCTTGGGGTCGCGTCTCGTGCCACGCGTGTAGACACGAGTTGACGGGCTCGACTCTAGGAGCTTTCCCGGTTGTACATCGAGAGGCGCTCCGGTCGTTCGGAGCTTCTATTTTGGGTACTATTTTGTGTATATATTCGGACACAGTAAAGTCAGTTACTTGTAATTATATGTATCGTGTTTAGAGGCTCGTAGACAGATATGTACAGGTAGATGTTTCACAGCCTAGTTGTCTTCGTCGCCGTGTAATATATCAGTACAGTTGATCCCTACTCGTTTACATGTATGCTATTATCGGCGATGTTATGAAAGGAAAAAAAAAATGCCAGTGTTCATACGGCCCACTTAGTAATAAGAACAAGACATATGACAGGGGGTGCCCGGTACAAGTATCGGGTACTCGTCGCGGCCCCTAGTTGGTTCGTGACAGAAGTGGTATCAGAGCGGTCGGTCCTAGGGTTTGTCTACGAGCCGTGTCCAGTAGAGTCCTGTTTATGGGTGTGTAGCGCGCCACACTTATAAACGGGAGGCTGCAGGGCATTTAGGAAATATGACCTTCTTTGTATTCTAGATCGTGCGATAGAGCTATGTTACCGGTTTCTATATTCTTTCTTAATCCTGCGTTATGGTTTCAGTAATGCCGGTGACGAGGAAAGCTACAGCAGCCCGGAAGGGCAAGAGGGTGGCTGGGAAAAGAGTTGAACAGGAGCCACCAGCGGAAGTAGAGGTGGGCGAGTCCCACAATGAGGCTTCTCCTGCTTCCCTGCGACGACGCGGGCGGGGGTAGAGCTCCGGGCCGGCACCGGCGGCCGCGGGCCGGCGGGTAACGGAAGCTATTCAATTGTCGACCCGGTTAGTCGCCGCACAAGCTCGGCGGCGGGATGCGGGCCAAGGGACAAAGACGGGCGGCGGCGCGAGCCGTGATTTTATCTCCCTAAATCCTCGAGTTCTATGGATCGAAACCGAGAGAGGACCCGCAAAGCTTTTTAGATGAAATGCGAGGACGCTAAAGATAATACATGCTTCGAGACCGAGTCGGTGGAATTGGCCTCCTACGATTATGCGGGATATAGCGGTCCATTGGTATAATAATTGGATATCCTCGCGGGGAGCAAATGCGCCTCCCCGGTCCGGCGAGAGTTTGCGAGGCATTTCGCGACATTACTTACCGCCGAGGTTCGACGGGCCCGAGCGACATGTTCTTGAATCTCGGACAGGGGAAATATGAGTGCTCGGGAATATAGTCTCCGATTTGACTCATTAGCCGTGTATGCCCCAGCCCATGGTAGCAGATATGGGGGATCGCGTGCACGTATGTGAGGGGCTAGGGCCACATTTGGCTAAAGAATGCTGATGCCTCGCTCCGGGACGGGATGACTATCGCTCGCATTCGTGCCCACGCCCAAAACCCGGAGGAGCAAGACGGTACCGAACGAGGGGCGAGCGTGATTCGGATAGGGGCTCCCGAAAAAGGGCCATATCTTTTGGGGCCGAAAGTGAATACGAGAGGGGGACGGGCACCCACGGCATTCCGGTGTATCCGAGAACCGGATCGAGTGCCCGAGCATCGTGTCCCGAAAGATAGCCGAGTCAAATAGGACAGGCCACCACCCCCGCGATGCACTCGGTGTGGCAAGCTACACTCGGGCGGCTACCTGACACGTGTGCTTGTTTTGTCCGTGGTCGACCGACCACTTGATGCGTGATCGCCCCCGAGAACCGGGAGAGACCGGACTCGGCCCCGCCGGATCCGCCATTGGTTCGTCGTCGGCCGTGCGCCCTCCCGGACGTACGTCCCGGGCCCCGGCCGGTCGTGGTCGAGCGAGAGGAGGAGCACCCGGACAGGCGGTCCTCGAACCGCATATTTGCACTGACAAGACAGCAGGATCCTGAGCCCTCCCAGGACGCAGCTACAGGTACCCTATCGGCATTCTTTTATAAAGTATATATGTGATTGATCTAAACTCTATACCGTCATGTGTCATTCCTTATATCGTTGATGAAAATCTAGAAATCCTGGATGAAAGGTAGTTATACGCATAGACAAGAAGTGAGTATTAAGAGCCGAGAAGGCTAAAATGGTAATTGAAAGAAAAGTACGTTCCGAAGGCGTTTCGAAAGTGACTAGTACCTTAACTTGCCCTGGATTACGTGACAAAGCCTGTGCGGGGGAGTGGATGCAAATATGTTAGCATTAAGATACGGAATACGTTAACGTTTCGGGTTAAGCGTCTTTGGAATGGGAGCAATTCCATGATGGGTGACCCCCTGGGAAGTATCCCAAAAATTTCATAAGTATAGAGATGGAGGACAAATGTGAAGTTAGGGTAGACTAGATGATATTAGAGTATACGGGATGACTGGAGACGTAATAGAGGTTGCGTAGACCGAGTTAGACTAGGCTGGTAGAAAGGAAACAGGTATAGCACAGCCCTAGAATCAAGGTAAGTTTAAATAGTGCTTGGAAATGTTGCGAATGAGGGGATAACAAGAATTTGGGATATGTTGGCACATCGAGCAACTATAGAAGAAGGCGTAAAACAAGTTGACGACGGGTACAGTACGACGCAAATGTGGAGAACAACCAAGGAAGATGACCGGAAAAGATCAGTAGAGATATAAAAGGGGACAACTGAGACGGCGTCCTATGAAAGATGGTATAGCAAGAAAGTATAAGTCAACCAAGGTATCTGAACGGACGTGTTGAGTGAATGTGTACGACAACCATAAAGGAAACCTCCCCGAAATGTAGTAACCCCCTATAAGGTCAGTTCAACATTCGAGGACGTATGTTCTAAAGGGGGGGGAGGATGTTACATTCCGTATTTTGTACCCTCGGGTGAGTCAAGGCAAGTGACACAAGTTGCGTATGGAAAATTGTAAAGTGGGAATATTAAGAAAGGCGGGGGTAAAAGGTAAATTCGCATAATGACTCATGAAAATACGGAGAAAGCTAGGGGCAAATTTGGAACCAAGGAAAAATGTTTTCATGAAATAGAAGAAATTTCCTAGAAATTTCAAGAAAGTGGCCACTTGGCCATGGACCCCACTTGCAAATGTGGCCAAATAATTTCAAGCCAAACAAGGGACAATATGGTTCATTATCATTGGAAGGAGACTAAGTATATATACATGTGGAAAGATGATTTATTCATCTTAATTCCCTAGAATTTTCAAGAAAGCAAAGCAAGAAAGAGAGAGGAGAAAGACTAAGGCCATTCGGCCCTTTGAAAAAAAAAAAAGAAAAAAAACCGAAAAAAAAAAAAAAAAAAAGAAGAGAGAGTTTCAACTTGTTTCTCCTAGCCAAACAATTCCTTGGAAGGTTCTTAGCATAGTAGGGTGTAGTTGGAGCAAGGAAAACACAAGTCTTGGCAAGTCTTCAATTGCAAGTCAAGTGAAAAAGCAAGGAAAAAAAGGTAAGGTTTAATCCTTTTCTTAGGTATTATGGATGTTTGAGTATGTTGTGTGCATGAAAATGGATGAAATTCATGTGTTGTGGAAGTGTGTGTGTGTGTGTGTGGGTGTGTGTGTGTGTTGTGTGTGTGTATTGCATGTTGGAATTTGAGTTAATTTTATGTTGTAGTGTATGGAAAATAAAGAAATTCATGAAAGGTATGCATATGGGGGAGTTGGCCGAATAGTGTAGGCTATGGTAGGGTGTGGTGAATTGATTTTAATTAGAATGGAAATTGTTGTTATGGTAGGTTTTATGATGTTAGAATAAAGATTTAATGGTTTGGAGGAATGAAAATTGGATTGTTGTGCTTGAATTTGGAAGAAGGAAAAAAATGTTGTTGTTGTTTCATAAATTGGAAGATTTGGGTGAGTAGTATATTGATGGTATTGTTGGAATATTATGTGAATTAAATTGTATTGAATTGTATGGAAATTGTTGGAATTAATGGATATATCACTTGAAATGCTCTTGGTTTATGTTTGAATGACCTTAAATTAGTATGTGAATATGAACATATTGATATTGGATTATAAGTGTAAAGTTGGATTTGGAGTTGTTGGATTATTCGGAAAATAAGACTATTTGCGCTAGAATGCGTTTTTAGTCGATTGTTGATGTTGCTTATATTGTTGTTGATATTGTGTTGTTAGTTTGGCCGGGTTGAATTCCCGGATTGTTGTTGATTGAAATGGGCCAAGTTGAACTTGGTGGAGTGGAGTATTTATAGAGGAGGTTTGCCGAAATTTCGGTAGCCAAGTGTTGTTTTAAGAATCCAACTCTAAAGGCACTAATCATGTTTGGTAAACATGACCAATTTGTAGATTTTGGCGAACTTGGAGCTTGAGTTTGGAGACGTGGATAAAGCGTAAAAGGTATGTGAAGCCTACCTCTCCTTCATTTGGCATGTCCTAGTTAGTATAGGTCAAAATCCGACCCTCGAAAAGTCCTACCCCTCGGAAACGACACCTAAATTTATTCACTATTCATTCAGTAGAATTGAACCTATAACTTGTGCTTTAAGGTAAAATGGTGTTCGAACGTCCGAAACCCTTAGAAATGAAATTGAAATGTCTTGCAATCTTCGTGGATGACTCCAATGGGATATAATGACCATGTTTTTATGTTCGTCACCCGAGTCTCGATAAACGTGCATATCGGTTCCCATTACTTCTTTCATAGAAACTTTATAATCTTATTTTATGTTTTCTTATGGTGTTGCTATTCATTGATAGTCTCGCCTTATAATGATTGTTCCTTCAAGGTGAGACGAAGTGACCGTGGTTAGTCCATAAGGTAATCGGGGGCTACCGACCTTACGTCACCCCGATAGACACATGACTTTCTTTGGGTTCTCATGCGTCGCTTATATGATATGTATATGACATGTATATGATATGTATATGAAAATGGGGAATTTTGGGGAATGGATACATGTTGCGCTATAGACGCATTGCCACCGGTCACCGGCGTAATTCCATCCCGGACGCGGGATGCCGGACGCGGGACACATGTGGGAAGCCGACGTATTTCGGCGACATGACTTGTTATTTTCACATGTATATGATACGAAATGTTTTGAACAAAAGTATGTATAAGCAAGCATGACATCCGCACGAAAGGCACTTACAGGTACAGATTGTCCTTTTATCTCGTTATATGATCTTTGGTCTCACATGTTGTTATTGCTCACATGTTACATGCTTTATTGTATTATTTCTACGGCTTACATACTCGGTACACTGTTCGTACTGACCCCTTTTCTTGGGGGCTGCGTCTCATGCCACGCAGGGGCAAAGTTGACGGGCTCGACTCCTAGGAGCTTTCCCCAGCTGTACATCGAGAGGCGCTCCAGTCGTTCCGGAGCTTCTATTTTGGGTACTATTTTGTGTATATATTCGGACACGGAAAGTCGGTACTTGTAATTATATGTATCGTGTTTAGAGGCTCGTGAGACGGATATGTACAGTAGATGTTTCACGGCCTAGTTGTCTTTGTCGCCGTGTAATATATCAAGACAACATGATCCCTACTCGTTTACATGTATGCTATTATCGACGTTGCTAAGGAAAAAAAAATGCCAGTGTTCATACGGCCCACTTAGTAATAAGAACAAGACATATGACAGGGGGTGCCCGGTACAAGTATCGGGTACTCGTCGCGGCCCCTAGTTGGGTCGTGACATGTACATTTCTTACTATGTTACTATTCATGCCTTACATACTCAGTACATTGTTAGTACTGACCCCTCTTCTTCGGGGGGGGGGGGGGGTGCGTTTCATGCCGCGCAGGTACACCCAGATGATGCGAAGTTAGCATAAAAGATGTTCCAATGTAGTTGGCGAGCTCCGTTCGCTCTGGAGTGTAGCCGAGTCGAGCTTGTATGCTAGGATTTCGATTGCGTTAGAGACTTTGCGTACGTAGAGGTTGTGGGCATAAAAAGTCACGGCCACGGCTCCACCAGCCGATGTGTCATAAGTGTTATGTTATGTGTTTCGTATAAATATAGATTTTGTTGAATTGAGTACAAAAGAAATTTCTGAAGGTTTTACTACGTTTTCATTCTTATTAATGTAAAAGTCTAAGGGAGTGTATATGTGTAGTAAGAGTCAGTGGGTTCGCTCGGCTCCGGTTACGGGGTCGGGTGCCCATCACACCCTAGTAAGATCGGGGTGTGACAGTTCCATTTATGAAAGTTATAGATGTTTAAGTTATTTTTCCGATAAAATGTAGAATGTTTAATTCAATTGTGTTGAATGAAAAAGGGCCAAATTCAAACTCGGATTTCTAAGAGTAGAATCGTCCCCGAGACTTGTAATCAAGCCTATTACAACTAGGACATGCCAAAGAAAGAAGGGGTAAGCCTTACATACCTTATTTGTCTCTTACGCTTCTCCAAATTCAAATCCCGTTTCCTCCAAAATCTACAATTGGTCATATTTACCAAATATTAATCACAAAGCTTTAAGAATTCAATCTTAATCAATACTTGTCTTAATCTTTCAAATAAATTCACTTATATTCTGCCGAAATTTCGGCAGCATTTCCCCTGTAGATGCACCATCCCCGAGATTCTATCTCAGCTAACAATACCACAGAAAATCCGAGAATGGAACTCGGCCAACAGATCAACAATAATACCAACAATTATTCGCAATAATCCAACCCACATACTATGCTTCCCAATTTCCCTAAGAGCAACAACAATGCATTTCTTGCTTCCAAATTCATCAATTATCATCATAATTTGCGTCTTAACAATTTCATTTCGATGTTTGCATAAAACTAGAATAAAATCATATGATTTCCCACAACAACTTAACAATGGATTTTCGTGCCAACTTGAACCATTAACCTTCCATTTTCATCACAAGGCTACAACAACACAATTAACATACTAAATACAACAATTTCATATCCTCCCCAACATATAGTACCACACGGCCACCTATATATATATATACCCACCTTGCAAACTTCCATATTTCCATAGTTTCTACTCATTTCTATATACTACAACACAAACAAACCTTCATAACACAATAAAAACATAAAATTCTTACCTTTTCCAATAAATTCTCCTTGCCACCAAAGTCACTTTCTTGCCAAAATAATTATACCACTTTGTAGGAATCTTGAATTGAGTAGGAATGCAAGAAAATTATAATTTTTGGATCAAAGTTGAAGGCTTGGAATTTTTTTTTCCTCCTCTTTCTCTCTATGGCCGTGAGCCTCTTTCTCTTCTTTCTCTCTTCTCTTGTTTTGTTTTCTTGAATTAGAAGATGAATTCATTCATATATATATACATAAGTCTCCAAGCATGTGAGGGCACATGCCCCTCTCTAGAAATTTCTTTAATTTAATTAAAAAGATGACTTGTTAGTCATCATTTTTCATCCTTCATTCATTCTTCTTTTTTTTTTTTTTTTTTTTTGTCACATGGCCAATATGGCCTTTTTGGAGCCTTCAAGAAACTTGTGTAAAATTACCATTTTACCCCTCAACTTTTCTCAATATTACCATTTTGCCCCTAACCTTCCACATTATTTCCATTGGCCATTTTGCAAATTTCTCTTTTTACCCTTGTCCTTTCTCAATATTTTCATACCACCAATGTTCATAAATAATATTCCTTACAACTCGTACATTAAAATAATTCTTGAAAATGATCTTGTCCTTAACTTGCCACGACTTTCTTGAATTATCCGAATGTATGAAATACGGGATATAACATCCTCCCCTTTAGAACATTCGTCCTCGAATGTTCAGCGATCTTATGAGGTCTTGTAGCACTTTGGGGTCCCGTTTTATGGTCGTTCTTCTCTTTATGCCCATTCCTTATCCTTTACCTTATGCTCCTTGGCCTTCACAAAAATCCTCAGTTTATGTCATAGGTTTCCCTTCTGTGTTATGTCCCGTATCTTTACATTGGGACATTATAAAGCTAAGTGCGACAAGTTCTGCAAAAGTCATTTTAAGGTTCCGGTAAGGGTTTTCGCCTCCCGATTTCATTTCTATGCACAAGTTGCCTATGGATTTCGTTTGGTATAAGAAAATTATTGAGAATAAGGATTAATTGACCAAGATTGGATGACTAAGTGAGATTAAGAACTAAATTACATCATTAGTGAGCTTAAGTGGCCGTGTGGGCCCCACCTTTGAATTGGCCAACTATTATTGGCTAAAAACTTGGGTGGGACACATGTCCACCTTGTGGACTGCACATAAAAGGAGACATTGCTGATTCAATTCAGCTAAACTCTCATTTCAACATTTACAAGTTGTAGAAAGTTAAGAATATAGAGAGAGAAGCTCTCAAGCCTTAGAAAGAGAGAGCCACGGCTTCCATGGCTGTTCCTCCACCCCAAAACGGCCATCTCTTCCATTTCCTTCTCACCATTAAACCCCTAAAGTGTTCTACACATTCACTATTATGTTTCAAGGGAAGAAGAAACCATAAGCATGCCATTCATGCTCCTAAAAGCTCACGCCAGCATTTGAGTTCTCCAAGTTGATCAAAATTTAGTTTCTCAAGCAATTTAACCCCTTTGAAGGTGTACAATAACGTGTAGCATTTATTGGAATAGCAAGAACAAGTATTGAAATTCAAGAAGTGAATTTGAAGGGTTAGCCGATTGAAGGATTAAGTGACAAGGTAAGAGTTGATAATCTTTCATATGTTTTGTGATGAATTGGAATGTATATGGTGTTGCATGTTAGTATTGGACTGTTTTTCTTGAAGTTGAAGGGGGCCGTGTGTTTTAGACTTAGATGGAATCATGCTTAATCTTCTTGTACATGTATTGGGAATGAATTGAATGTGTTGTAGTATGGATAAATGGATGAAAATCATGAAGATGTTATAGTTGTGTTGAAGCCGTGTAGGGGGCTAGTTTTAGGGGAGTTTATGGACTGTTTTGTGCTAAGTTTTGATTGTTGTTGTTATGGACATTGTGTTATATTTTATGCATGTTGAAAATGTGAATTGAGGTGTTGAAGAAATGAATTATGTTGAAGGGTATAGGCAGTCCAAAACCATGGACTGTTTTGGTACTAGAGGTAAATTTGTGTGTGTTGAATGTTGATTCTTGTTGCAAACGTTTAGTGAAAGTAAAGTGCTATGATTCAAGCTAAAACTGAAATGAATTGTGGGCTGTTGTAAGAATGAAGATGATGCTAAAACAGTTCCAAAAACCATGAAAGTGATGTCATTAAACGTGTTGTTGTTGTTGCAAGTTAAAGCTGGAAAATTGCTAAGCGAGAATGAAAACGTTATGTGTGTTGTTTAGCCGTGTGTATGGAACAGTTTTGAAGGATGTATGGACTGCCCAAGTTCCCTAAGTCATGTTAAACAAGTGTGGAATGATATAAGAAAGAATGATTAGCAATGTTAGCTCGTAGCACTAGTTGGTTTGAATGCGAACGAAACGTCGCCTAAATGTTTGAAAGGGATTGTGAGCGTCAGAATGCGTATTAAAATCCTTTGTAGACTAATTGTGGCTCTTGATATCTTGATATAGGATAAGTGTTGTTGGGCAGCAAGTACAAGTTATTATACGACTAAACGCTAAAGGTACGCAAAGCTTATTCCTTCTTTCTTTTTGGCATGTCCTAGACGTAAGTAAGACATAATCCGAGCCTCGGGGTGACTCCACTCTCTAACTCCTAGCATGACATGTGATTGTTATTCGTCCGTAATGTTGAAAATGCTGGTATAATCGAGTTATGATCTCGTTATTATTACATGATTGACCTGAATATGATGTATAGGAGTTTTTATTCTTAAAAGGGAATTGCATAGTATGCTTGATCTTCACAAAATGGAACATGCTAGGGTGATACATGTATACGAATCTGGAAACGTTCCTTAATGTAGTTTATGATGGTAATTGGAAAGAATTTAACATGATTATTGTCCTGATGTCCGAGAGCTGATTTAGTTTACTATTCATTGAGTCTCAAAGATGTTTTACTTTTATGTGGTTGCTTATTATTCTCTCGTGCTTACCGCTATATCCTTCACCGAGTCCCGGCCGTGGTACGTTCTCGTGCGCGGTCTATTATGTTATTCACCGAGTCCCTCACTAGAGGGCGGGACACGTTATATATATATATGATGATATGATGATATGATGATGTGATGATATGGGGAGGCGGCCGGATGGCATATGATTCCTTATTACCGAGTCCCTTACTAAAGGGCGGGACACGTATATGTTTATGTTTATGAGACTATGATTTTAACTACCGAGTCCCTTACTAAAGGGCGGGACACGTTATATATATATGTATGACTATGATATGATTTTTCTTACCAGTCCCTTACTAAAGGGCGGGACACGTTATATATGTTACATACAAAATGATTATACGGCTTTGATTACAAAACACTATATTGACATTGATATGAGAACGACACAGATGAAATATGTCCAAAGGCAAGTTTTATGAAACTCTGTTTGCTGCATTGAGTCCTATACACCTTGTCTCAGATATGATTCTCTTTACTAAGTTTCATGCTTGCATACTCAGTACATATTCCGTACTGACCCCCTTTCTTCGGGGGGCTGCGTTTCATGCCCGCAGGTACAGACGCTCGTTTTGGAGATCCGCCAGCCTAGGATATCTACTCAGCTATTTCGGAGTACTCCTTTGTTCAGGAGTCTAGCGTCGTGGTATAGCCTTTTGATATGTGTATATGCTGTTGTTCAGGGTACGACGGGGCCCTGTCCCGTCATATGATGTCGTTGTCACTCTTAGAGGTCTGTGGTCACAAGTGTGGGTCTGTGTGGTTGTTGTTTTGTTGTATGGTTATGACTTGTGTTGGGGCGTACCCATTTGTAGTGGCAGCCTTGTCGCTTGCGTAGATATATATGTTTATCATGGCGAGTTGTGTATGAAGGTAACCTTCTCGGCTTATGTTTTGTTGGGACGTTCCTATATATATATATATGCGGCCTTGCCGGCTTTTGGTGCGATATTAGCTTTTAAAGGTTATAACTCTTCGGGAGATAAGTAGCTCGACTTGCCTATGTCTTACCTTATGCTTATATCAGTTCGTTCATGCTAGCGATGTATGATTATAGGTAACAGGTGTATACGGGTGCCCGGCTTGGGCACTAGTCACGGCCTACGGCGTTGGGTCGTGACAAAAGTGGTATCAGAGCGGTTCATCCTCGAGTGTCCACAGTACCGTGTCTAGTAGAGTCTTGTTTATCGATGTGTTGTGCACCACATCTATAAACGGAAGCTACGAGAATTTAGGATGTTATCTTTCTTTCATATCTAAGATCGTGCGATAGAGCCCAGACATAGGAAATGAAATTTCTTATACTAACATTTGATTTCAGCTGAAGAACGACATCAGCGGATGGAAGCAACCGATGACCTTGAAAGCTACACATCACGCAGGTAAGAAATAGTGCGAAGAAGGTATGTCGGGTAAGGTAAAAAAATAATGGAATACGATCAAGATATAGCATTGAGGGATGAGAAAGAAAGTAGATACGGGGATATAACAAGACAAGTTGTTAAAGGATCAGGTATGTCCTGAGGTGTGATATGACAGTGGTCCCGACACCTTTGTAACTTTTATTTGGAATTGGGAGCCCTGTGAGGCTATGATAAGATATGATATATGCGTATGTGTGTTGGCACAGTGAGGCATTGTTGGTATTTCCTGCGTGCAGGTTCCGGGATAGTAAGAATTACAGAGGAAATCATGATATGTCTTGAAGGTCGATACTGATAGGGTAAATTTATTTTGTTGGATTAAATTTTTAAGAGATACCCTCCATGTCGTTCGTAAGAGGCATCATTCCTACTGGGGAAATTTTATTTCGAAAAAGCATATGTCACACCCCAATCTTTATCAGGGTGTGATGGGCACCCGACCCTTACCTAGGGCCGAGCGAACCCTCTGACTCTTATTCCATGCGTAAAATTTTTTCCTCTAAGTCAAATACACATGACAAAGCTTACTAAAATATTCTTTATGTTGCTTTCCGAGCAAATCGAATTTAGAATCGTATAAAACTTATATCATAATACAAACGACACATTGGCCTATGAAGCCACCGACGATCGACTGGTACCCACGACTCGTCTGCAAAGTCTCTAACTTGTAATCGAAAATCCAGGCACGTGTGCTCGACTCGGCTACACTCCCGGAGGCAAATGGAGCTTGCCAACTTGCCGGAACATCTTCTATATTAACTTCAACCCGTGCAGGGTGTACGCGGCATGAAAAGCAGCCCCCGAAGAAGGGTCGGTGAGCAATGTCTTGAGTATGTAAGGCATGAACAAACAACAACATAGAAGAGTTGTAGAGCATATCACGTAAAGAGATATATTCGTACACATGAGACATGTCATGGGAAGCTATGTATCGTACATATGGAACATATCACGTGTAAAGCGTAACTTTGTGCGAGTAATAAGCGTATGGAAACATAGACCGTATCATAGGATAAAGGAGTAACACACATGTGAGTGCCACTCGGGGCGGAGGCCATGCATGCCTAGCTTTTTCTTTTTCTTTTTAACACGGTGTTTCTTATTCTTGTACATAGAATACGGATACCTTTCGGAAAACGGTACTTTTTACTCGCATTTACGACGCCGAATTCATCGGCTCTCCCACCCCCCTCTCCCCAACGGTGTCCCAAGTATATCATATTATATATATATATATATCATCACATAAACGACGCCGCGTGCGGCTCTCCCATATCCCGCGTCCGGGCATCCCGCGTCCGGATGGAATCCGAATTTGAATCGGTGGAAACGGTTGCCCTCCCCATTCCCCACATATACATGTATCATATAAACGGCATGCATGGGAGCCCAAGGAAGGTCATGTGTCTATCGGAGTGACGTAAGGTCGGTGACCTCCGATTACATTATGGATTAACCGGATCGCTTTGTCTCACTTTGAAGGAACGAGTATTTTAAGGCGAGACTATCAATGGACAGATATCATTAAAGAAAACATGGAATGAGATCATGGACATCATATGCGTTTATTTGTAGACTTTGAAATCCTTAGAAAATAATGCCATAGCTAAAGGGTAGAATCGAAGATCAAGGACTAGTTTATCACTTTCATACTCGCATTGGATTCTTGACTTAAGGCTCATAGTCATGGAGTCATCCTTGTCATGCTTATCATAGACATGTTCTTTCCTTTACATCATCGTTATCACTTCCATCATGGACATATTCCCCTTAGAACAGTTACAACATTTGTCGGTGGGTAAACGGAGCACTAAAGAAAATCCGGGAACAATGGGCCCACCTCGGGTCAAATGAGGCGGCGTACACAGTTGACGTATAATACGTTTCATGACATTACTTAGGAGAGTTTTAGGGTAGTCGGGTCTTATTTATGCAAGTTCTAGAGGTCTAGGAGGTTTTTCCCACATTTTGCACAATTTCTATTTCAATTCTACTGAATGAATAGTAACTAATTTCAATCTTGGATTCCGAGAAAAAGGAATGGTCCCCGAGGCCCGTATCCAGCCCTATTACATCTAGGACATGCCAAGAAAGGAAAGTGAAGTCTTACATACCTCTTTTCGCTCCTTATGCCATTCCAAATTCAAGCTCCAACTTCGCCAGAATCTACAATTTGGTCATATTTACCAAATGTTAGTTCAAGCGTCTAGAAGTAAAATCTCAAAGTGGCACTTGTCTACCGAAATTTCGACAAACACTTCCCACGTAGATACACCATACCACCAAGTTCAACTTGGCCAATTTCAACCAACAACAATCCAGGAATGCAACCCGGCCAAACTATCAATCATAAAGTCAACAACCATGCTAACCATTTCCATATTCAATCCAAGCTACATTATAATAACTCAATGAATATACTACTTCCTTCAAAACCTTCCAACTCCCATGAAAACAATAATAACCTTATGATACATATTCCGACAACACCATACTAACATC
Organism: Lycium ferocissimum; assembly: GCF_029784015.1. Lineage (NCBI taxonomy): Eukaryota > Viridiplantae > Streptophyta > Magnoliopsida > Solanales > Solanaceae > Lycium > Lycium ferocissimum. The sequence goes on from NW_026726571.1 coordinate 55,193, forward strand.
ATTCGGCCACAACAACAATATATAAATTTTCATGGATTTCCATTCTTTTCTATACATTACAACAACCATTAACATGCCACATACTCTTATTTTCATCACAAAATACGTAACCATATCAACTCACCTACTACATGAACATTATTCCATCACCTTTACACAACACATACACACACGGCCTACACCCATTTTCCACAACTACAACTAAAAATCATCAAGCTTCCATTATCCATATAAAACTCGCAACAATAACAACCAAAACACCTAGATACATAATTGAATCATAGTCTCTACACATGCACACACATTCGGCCATACATATATATATATAACCATCATGCAAACTTCCATATTCTCATGAATTTTATCCATCCCTACGTACTTTGTAATGTAAATGAACCCTTCATAACATATAAAAAGGAATAAAATCTTACCTTTATTCTTCAACTTCCACACTTGACCAAGGTTCATAAATTGTCCATATAATTGTTTTGCTTGCTCCAACAACTTCACCATGTTAGAGAGCATCTTCCAATTGGTGGAAATACTTGAAGAAAATTATTTTTGATCCAATACTTCAAGACTTCTTCTTCTTTTTTTTTCTTTTTGGCCGCCCTCTCTCTCTTTCTTTCTTTCTTTTCTTTGTTCTTTCTTTCTCTCCAATTCAACTTTTAAATAAAAGATGAATAAGTCATCTTTTCATATTTGCACCCTAGTCCTTCAATTATAGTCACATACCCCTTTCTTTCTCTTCTAGACTTTTCTTTCTTTTTCTTGATTTTTCTTTTCTTTTCTTGAATTTTCTAAAGTGGCCAAAGATGACCACTTGTCTTCCTAGACAAGCTTTGGCCCATGCATTTTTTTATAATCTACACTTAGCCCTCATAAATTAAAATAAGGGCATATAGTACACGGCCAACATGGCCTCTCCATGAATTTTCTAGAACTTTGTAAAATTCCCATTTTACCCTTAGTCCTCCGCAATATTTTCCATGAACCCTTTTCCGAATTTTCCTTTTTACCCTTAACCTTTCTCATTATTTCCATACTACCAACGTCCATAAATAATGCTCATAACCTACTAATGCATTAAGATAATTTTAGAACATAGTCTTGTCCTTAACTTCTCGTCATTAACTCGGGATATTCAAATGTACAAAATGCGAGGTGTAACATCCTTCCCCCCTTTAGAACATTCGTCCTCGAATGTTCAATTAGTCGTCCGAGTCTCATAAGTACCTCGGGGGAAACTCCCTTTTCAAAACTATTTCCATCCTTCATATTAGCTCTTAGGCTATCCAATACCGTTCTCTTTGTTATACTCTTTCTCTTCATATACGTTCATTTTCTGGCGTCACATTATTCAAAGTTTTGCAAACTTTTCACATTACCGAACTTCTATCCACTTGGTGTCGGTTTTCCTGACCTTACTAATCCACTTCAGTGAGAGGTCTCGTTTGTAACTCAAGCGTTCCTATCAAATACACTACCGTATCAACTGTCTTTATCTCATCTTACATTCTCTCTATTCGCTTCCCCCTTTTGGGGTGTACCTAGACCATTATCCATTTATACTTCGCCTCATATCCTCATTCCCAATCTCAATCTATGGTAGAATAATAATAGCTTACTTTGCAACACTTGTACCATTTGCTCTTGCTGTCACTCGAACTTCGGTACCCTTACTCGATTAATGCCTTTTGTATCGTAACTTCGGTCGCTGGGATTCACATGTCCACCGATACAATCATGTTTGGGATATCCTACACCTTCATATATACATATGTATAATTACTATTAACTAGCCCACAAAATATGTCCAAACGCTGTTCAAGCCTATCCTAATTCTCAGGGCTGTGATGCACTTCCTGTCTCTTCACCGAGCATGTCTGCCTCGTTCTATGCGTCTTCCTATGCTCTCCAACCATTCCTTATGCTCTAGTTTTCCTTAGGCTACTCTAACTTCTCACTGGTCTCTTAGGTCTGAATATATCGAATTTCTCGCATACTTCCCAGGGGGTCACCCATCCTAGAATTGCCCCCACCGAGCACGCTTAACCTCAAAACTTTCTTTGAAATTCGATGTCTTATTGCTGATATTTTCGCGTCTCCTTCCTCGTATACCCTTTATTACCTGATCTAGAGCCAACCGAAACTTTACAGCTTCCGAGACGTTTTCGTAATACGTCCTTTCTTTTACAATGACTGTTTCGCCCTTTTCTTTTCCCGGTGTCCATCTTCCGCCTGCATGTATAGCTATTTCCGGTCTGGCGCCCAGCTCCCAAACAACAAGTATATCGGTCCAATCTTACCTTTTCTGACTTTCCATATCATCATTCGCCTTTTTCCGCCGATACTGGGCGCCTACAGGAATCAACGATTAATATGATGAATCTTACTTCCTATGACTTGGCTCTATCGCACGATCTAATGACAGAAAGAAGGTCAACCATTCCTAAATGCCCCGTAGCCTCCCGTTTATAAATGTGGCCGGCTTCACACCCATAAACAGGACTCTACCGGACACGACTTTGCGTACAACCCTTGGACCGACCTCGCTCGATACCACTTTGTCACACCCCAATCTTGATCAGGGTGTGATGGGCACCCGACCCTTACCTAGGGCCGAGCGAACCCTCTGACTCTTATTCCATGCGTAAAATTTTTTTCCTCTAAGTCAAATACACATGACAAAGCTTACTAAAATATTCTTTCTGTTGCTTTCCGAGCAAATCGAATTTGTAACTGTATAAAACTTATATCATAATACAAACTGACACATTGGCCTATGAAGCCACCGACGATTGACTTCGGTACCCACGACTGCGTCTCGCAAAGTCTCTAACCGTAATCGAAATCATCGGCACGTGTACTCGACTAGGCTACACTCCGGGCCAAATGGAGCTTGCTAACTTCGCCGGGAACATCTTCTATATTAACTTCAACCCGTCCGGGTGTACTGCGCGCGGCATGAAACGCAGCCCCCGAAGAAGAGGGGTCGACGAGCAATGTACTTGAGTATGTAAGGCATGAACAAGTAACAACATAGTAAGAGATAGAGCATATCACGTAAAGAGAGTATTACGTACACAGAGACATGTCATGGGAAGTCGTATCCGTACATATGGAACATATCACGTGTAAAACCGTAACTTTGTGCGAGAGTAATAACGTATGGAAACATAGACCGTATCATAGGATAAAGGAGTAACTTTACATGTGAGTGCCACTCAGGGCGGAGGCCATGCATGCCTAGCTTTTTCTTTTTTTTTTTTTGAACACGGTGTTTCTTATTCTTGTACATAGAATACAGATACCTTTCGGAAAACGGTACTTTTTACTCGCATTTACAGACGCCGAATTCATCGGCTCTCCCACCCCCCTCCCCAACATTGTCCCAAGTATATCATATTATATATATATATATATCACATAAACGAGACGCCGCGTGCGGCTCTCCCATATCCCGCGTCCGGCATCCCGCGTCCGGGATGGAATCCACCGAATCAGGTGGAAACAGTTGCCCTCCCCATTCCCCACATATACATGTATCATATAAACAGCATGCATGGGAGCCCAAGGAAGGTCAATGTGTCTATCGGAGTGACGTAAGGTCGGTGACCTCCGATTACATTATGGATTAACCGGGATCGCTTTGTCTCACCTTGAAGGAACGAGTATTTTAAGGCGAGACTATCAATGGACAGATATCATTAAAGAAAACATGGAATGAGATCATGGACATCATATGCGTTTATTTGTAGACTTTGAAATCCTTAGAAAATAATGCCATAGCTAAAGGGTAGAATCGAAGATCAAGGACTAGTTTATCACTCTCAGACTCGCATTGGATTCTTGACTTAAGGCTCATAGTCATGGAGTCATCCTTGTCATGCTTATCATAGACATGTTCTTTCCTTTACATCATCGTTATCACTTCCATCATGGAAATATTCCCCTTAGAATAGTTACAACATTTGTCGGTGGGTAAACGGAGCACTAAAGAAAATCCGGGAACAATGGGCCCACCTCGGGTCAAATGAGGCGGCGTACACAGTTGACGTATAATACGTTTCATGACACTACTTAGGAGAGTTTTAGGGTAGTCGGGTCTTATTTATGCAAGTTCTAGAGGTCTAGGAGGTTTTTCCCACATTTTGCACAATTTCTATTTCAATTCTATTGAATGAATAGTAACTAATTTCAATCTTGGATTCCGAGAAAAGGAATAGTCCCCGAGGCCCGTATTCAAGCCTATTACGTCTAAGACATGCCAAGAAAGAAAGGTGAAGCCTTACATACCTTTTTCCGCTCCTTATGCCATTCCAAATTCAAGCTCCAACTTCGCCAGAATCTACAATTTGGTCATATTTACCAAATGTTAGTTCAAGCGTCTAGAAGTAAAATCTCAAAGTGGCACTTGTCTACCGAAATTTCGGCAAAGACTTCCCCGTAGATACACCATACCACCAAGTTCAACTTGGCCAATTTCAACCAACAACAATCCAGGAATGCAACCCGGCCAAACTATCAATCATAAAGTCAACAACCATGCTAACCATTTCCATATTCAATCCAAGCTACATTATAATAACTCAATGAATATACTACTTCCTTCAAAACCTTCCAACTCCCATGAAAACAATAATAACCTTATGATACATATTCCGACAACACCATACTAACATCATTCGGCCACAACAACAATATATAAATTTTCATGGATTTCCATTCTTTTCTATACATTACAACAACCATTAACATGCCACATACTCTTATTTTCATCACAAAATACGTAACCATATCAACTCACCTACTACATGAACATTATTCCATCACCTTTACACAACACATACACACACGGCCTACACCCATTTTCCACAACTACAACTAAAAATCATCAAGCTTCCATTATCCATATAAAACTCGCAACAATAACAACCAAAACACCTAGATACATAATTGAATCATAGTCTCTACACATGCACACACATTCGGCCATACATATATATATATAACCATCATGCAAACTTCCATATTCTCATGAATTTTATCCATCCCTACGTACTGTAATGTAAATGAACCCTTCATAACATATAAAAAGGAATAAAATCTTACCTTTATTCTTCAACTTCCACACTTGACCAAGGTTCATAAATTGTCCATATAATTGTTTTGCTTGCTCCAACAACTTCACCATGCTAGAGAGCATCTTCCGATTGGTGGAAATACTTGAAGAAAATTATTTTTGATCCAATACTTCAAGACTTCTTCTTCTTCTTTTTTTCTTTTTGGCCGCCCCTCTCCTCTCTTTCTTTCTTTCTTTTCTTTGTTCTTTCTTTCTCTCCAATTCAACTTTTAAATAAAAGATGAATAAGTCATCTTTTCATATTTGCACCCTAGTTCTTCAATTATAGTCACATACCCCCTTTCTTTCTCTTCTAGACTTTTCTTTCTTTTTCTTGATTTTTCTTTTCTTTTCTTGAATTTTCTAAAGTGGCCAAAGATGACCACTTGTCTTCCTAGACAAGCTTTGGCCCATGCATTTTTTTATAATCTACACTTAGCCCCTCATAAATTAAAATAAGGGCATATAGTACACGGCCAACATGGCCTCTCCATGAATTTTCTAGAACTTTGTAAAATTCCCATTTTACCCTAGTCCTCCGCAATATTTTCCATGAACCCTTTTCCGAATTTTCCTTTTTACCCTTAACCTTTCTCATTATTTCCATACTACCAACGTCCATAAATAATGCTCATAACCTACTAATGCATTAAGATAATTTTAGAACATAGTCTTGTCCTTAACTTCTCGTCATTAACTCGGGATATTCAAATGTACAAAACGCGAGGTGTAACATCATATATGAGCCGCAAAGTTTGAAATTCATTTGAAAGGACCAAAATACCTTCCAGCCACATTTTTGCCTAAAACAAAAGAGCTTAGGATGAAGAGCAACACCTTCTAGTATTAAGATCTGCTATTGGAAGAGTATAACGCCTACAACGAACAGTTTGTGAATTAGACGATTCGCTCACGGCTCAAGAGTCGACTTGGAATTAAAACTATGTGAATCAAGCACTGAGAAGTTCTGTGGTGCTTGTCGGATTCTAGTGTTCTTCTAGTGATGGTTGGAAAATGTTTCACAGTGACATCTTATTAGCGTTAATTAATTGGAGATGAAACTCGTGTAAGGAAAACTCAACTTATGAACTGCTACGAATCATGCGTTCTACGTGGTGTGCTAGGACGACTCGGAGGAGCTTGCGACCCTAAGGGATAATTTACTACGAGGTTACTGTGAAAGGAAGTAATGTATGATTGAGATAGAAGTACAAAGAAAGAAGAATTATGACAAGTTAGGAAGATAGTGGTAAGCCAGCTCGTGAGATATTAAAGGTAAAATCTATCAGAAAGGGTGAAAGGTCAAATACGCCTAGTCCGCAGAATGTAATTAAAAACGTAGTAAGAATCGCGAATAAGATTACAAGGAGTTATGTTATAAGATAGATTATGAATGGGATGTAATATGAATATCACGGGGATTTCTATAAAACGAGTAAAGCCTAACAAAGGAAAGGATGTGATATGATTATACGAAACAGAAAGGCGAATGTAGAATCAATAAAGAAATACTTACCAAGTTCTGTAGGGAAAAGTTCAGAGTCAAAGTTAGATGGTAACGGAAGCGGAACCGAGTACAGGAAGAGGAGGACTTAAAAGAAAGAGGGAGATAAGAAGAAAGCAAGTAGCATTACATTATATCAATACGTTATGATATGTATAGCTTGGAAAATGAGTGATACAAGTGACGGAATTTGTGAAAGACTAATCGGAAGGAAGATGAGCGACGAGACAAGGATGAATGCCAGAAATGATTGGTAGGATAACGACAAATAGAAATAAACAAGATATGCTTCGAAAACGAAAAGGGGACTATGTAAAAGTAGTGTTTTGCTGAACGATACAAAGATAGCATGAAATTCTTCGTGCACAAGAATACAAGATGGGCACAGATTGGAGAAATAAAAAGAATACTAAAGGAAGCATTCAAGACTAATGTAACCAAATTGAGTATGAGTATGGACAAGAGAGAATATATAGCTGTGAACTTAAGAAACAGTACGACAAGAAGGTGACAAGACAAGGCCGTCACTAAGGCAAATTTAGTATGATTGTTAGCAAGTTAGAGGTTAGCGCTGAGTATACGACAAGGATGAAAGAGCATGAGGCATAAAGAAGTACTACGAGTAGGTGACCTCACCTTGGAAACACTAAAAATCCTTAAAGGACAAGGATTGTGGATTCGCAAAAATACGGATGTAAATTTATTAGAAGAAACAGACGATATCCGTCTGGGTAAGGTAGTATTATGAGAAAGCTTGAGATACTTATCATTAGAATATAAGTGCTACTGAATGGAGAATTTGAAACGACGATAAGCATTACCCGAGTATTGATCGGGATGAAGGGAATGTGGCTTCGGGTAAATTGCTATCTTAATTACATTACTCGAGAACCAACCATCAAGTGAGATCTTGTACTATATGTCGAGTGTTCTCATCGCCCCGTGATTGTGTTAGGATAACTGATAAAAAGAAAGAAGTGGCTATAAAGAAAGAAGTGGCTATGGTGCAGTATACCAAATGTATTGGACAAGGGATCAGAGGAATTTCAAAAATTGGAAATGGAAGAATAGAGCGGAATATAAGTAGATAATGATATAATTACGACCCTAAAGGGGGAAGCGGGAGAAAATAAAGCAAGTACCGATGGAAACAATTGACGTTATAATGTACCCCATAAGGATACTCAAACCTCAAATGAAATCTCATGCGGAAATGAGTTAAAAAAAAAAAATCCAAGAGCCAGCAATAGACGGACAGTAGTCAAGATAGTCTTTGAGGTAGTGCCGAGAATTATTGGTAAGGACCTAGCATGATATGACATCAGAAGATGGGTACTTATAAAAAGGAGAAGAATACGACCAGAAAAGGGTATGATTAGGATTGGGTTGTATTTTGTACAGATTGTGCGAGAATACTTATGCAATCTACGACTATTGGTATACTACAGATGCAACCAAGTAATAACTTGACAAGAAGGGTAAGAACTCGGTAACAACAATGCGATCGCACCAGTTGAGTACATCAAGGAAAGGTGTAATAAGGTTTGAAGAAAAACTACAGAGGTGAAACTAGTACTGAGAATGGAAGCCATAGTTAAGCCTTGACATCAACTGCAAAGGATAAGAGGAGCATGTAGGGTCTGTATAAAGACTAACGTGGCAACGCTAAAGTATTTTCTGGGATTAGGCATCCACACTTACTTGTGTAAAAGTTACAATAAGATATGTAATAGAAGGGCTATGAGCAAATTTGAGTAAAGAAGCAATGGAAGAGTTAGAGTCAAAAAAAATATAGAGAAACGACACGAAGGATGTGTCTAAGGTGTAACCAGCTAGAGTAAAGGAAATTATGAAATGGTTCAACCGAAACGATCGGAACAAGCAGGTCGATTACGAGGTGACATAAGATTATGGTATAAGGAGATCCTAGCGTTATGTGATAGCCAACCCTAAAGATTGAGATCAAGAAGTAAAGGCAAGTGATGGTGCGAGGAAATTAATGGGAAGTCAAAAGGTGACACGTGATATTGAAAATTTCGGAGTACGGACTATAAAAACGAGTAAAGAAAGTGGTACCGGAGCACAAAATGTTTCTCTACGAGGAGTTTCATTCTACTCGTAGGACTGTGAAAGGTCTACAGCCTACCAGAAGCGCCTGCAGTACTCCGGGAATAGTAGAGTATAATAAACCGATGGGAGACATCTGTGCATTACGGGATTTTGATTAAGGATAGGGAGGTGAAGTGAAATGAACGATACGTTATTTTAAGGAAATATCAATCGAAAGGAAGGAGTTGGATCGTAACTATATGCACCATGAGTACAGGCCCGAATCAATCTACGATGGTACAACTGAGCAACATTTAGATCAGAAAGACAATAACACTCCAGCACGACTCGAAATAGAGGCGATAATCAACTACGGAATAACCGGAAGAGTAAAGACAAAGGCATATAACTAATACCTCGGGAAGCAATAGAAAAAGAAGATGTTATGAGGACAGCTACGTAAGGACCTGGAGTGCGATTATAAAGGATTAAAACGAGTAGACAATCAGGAGAGGTATGTGAAGGACATAGTTAACTAAGAGGATACTTGAGGAAGTATTGGAAGTCCGAAATTAGATCAACATTCCAGGGACGAATGTCCTAAAGGGGAAGAATGTTATGTCCCGTATCTTTACATTGGGACATTATAAAGCTAAGTGCGACAAGTTACAGACAAAGCTGTTTTAAGGTTCCCGGTAAGGGTTTTCGCCTCCCGATTTCGTTTCTATGCACAAGTTGCCTATGGATTTCGTTTGGTATAAGAAAATTATTGGAGAATAAGGATTAATTGACCAAGATTGGATGACTAAGTGAGATTAAGAACTAAATTACATCATTAGTGAGCTTAAGTGGCCGTGTGGGCCCCACCTTTGAATTGGCCAACTATTATTGGCTAAAAACTTGGGTGGGACACATGTCCACCTTGTGGACTGCACATAAAAGGAGAAATTTCTGATTCAATTCAGCTAAACTCTCATTTCAACATTTACAAGTTGTAGAAAGTTAAGAATATAGAGAGAGATATTAAATCTCGAAGCCTTAGAAAGAGAGAGCCACGGCTTCCATGGTTGTTCCTCCACCCCAAAACGACCATCTCTTCCATTTCCTTCTCACCATTAAACCCCTAAAGTGTTATACACATTCACTATTATGTTTCAAGGGAAGAAGAAACCATAAGCATGCCATTCATGCTCCTAAAAGCTCACGGCCAGATTTGAGTTCTCCAAGTTGATCAAAATTCAGTTTCTCAAGCAATTTAACCCCTTTGAAGGTGTACAATAACGTGTAGCATTTATTGGAATAGCAAGAACAAGTATTGAAATTCAAGAAGTGAATTTGAAGGGTTAAAACAGCCGATTGAAGGATTAAGTGACAAGGTAAGAGTTGATAATCTTTCATATGTTTTGTGATGAATTGGAATGTATATGGTGTTGCATGTTAGTATTGGACTGTTTTTCTTGAAGTTGAAGGGGGTCGTGTGTTTTAGACTTAGATGGAATCATGCTTAATCTTCTTGTACATGTATTGGGAATGAATTGAATGTGTTGTAGTATGGATAAATGGATGAAAATCATGAAGATGTTATAGTTGTGTTGAAGCCATGTAGGGGGGCTGTTTTAGGGGAGTTTATGGACTGTTTTGTGCTAAGTTTTGATTGTTGTTGTTATGGACATTGTGTTATATTTTATGCATGTTGAAAATGTGAATTGAGGTGTTGAAGAAATGAATTATGTTGAAGGGTATAGGAAGTCCAAAACCGTGGACTGTTTTGGTACTAGAGGTAAATTTGTGTGTGTTGAATGTTGATTCTTGTTGCAAACGTTTAGTGAAAGTAAAGTGCTATGATTCAAGCTAAAACTGAAATGAATTGTGGGCTGTTGTAAGAATGAAGATGATGCTAAAACAGTTCCAAGAACCATGAAAGTGATGTCATTAAACGTGTTGTTGTTCTTGCAAGTTAAAACTGGAAAATTGCTAAGCGAGAATGAAAACGTTATGTGTGTTGTTTAGCCGTGTGTATGGAACAGTTTTGAAGGATGTATGGACTGCCCAAGTTCCCTAAGTCATGTTAAACAAGTGTGGAATGATATAAGAAAGAATGATTAGCAATGTTAGCTCGTAGCACTAGTTGGTTTGAATGCGAACGAAACGTCGCCTAAATGTTTGAAAGGGATTGTGAGCGTCAGAATGCGTATTAAAATCCTTTGTAGACTAATTGTGGCTCTTGATATCTTGATATAGGATAAGTGTTGTTGGGCAGCAAGTACAAGTTATTATACGACTAAACGCTAAAGGTACGCAAAGCTTATTCCTTCTTTCTTTTTGGCATGTCCTAGACGTAAGTAAGACATAATCCGAGCCTCGGGGTGACTCCACTCTCTAACTCCTAGCATGAAATGTGATTGTTATTCGTCCGTAATGTTGAAAATGCTTTGGTATAATCGAGTTATGATCTCGTTATTATTACATGATTGACCGGAATATGATGTATAGGAGTTTTTATTCTTAAAAGGGAATTGCATAGGTATGCTTGATCTTCACAAAATGTAACATGCTAGGGTGATACATGTATACGAATGCGGAAACGTTCCTTAATGTAGTTTATGATGGTAATTGGAAAGAATTTAACATGATTATTGTCCCGATGTCCGAGAGCTGATTTAGTTTACTATTCATTGAGTCTCAAAGATGTTTTACTTTTATGTGGTTGCTTATTATTAAACTCGTGCTTACCGCTATATCCTTCACCGAGTCCGGGCCGGTACGTTCTCGTGCGCAGATCTATTATGATATTCATCGAGTCCCTCACTAGAGGGCCGGGACACGTTATATATATATATGATGATATGATGATATGATGATATGATGATGTGATGATATGGGGAGGCGGCCAGGATGGCATATGATTCCTTATTACCGGAGTCCCTTACTAAAGGGCGGGACACGTATATGTTTATGTTTATGAGACTATGATTTTAACTACCGAGTCCCTTACTAAAGGGCGGGACACGTTATATATATATGTATGACTATGATATGATTTTTCTTACCGAGTCCCTTACTATAAGGCGGGACACGTTATATATGTTACATACGGAAATGATTATGCGGCTTTGATTACAAAACACTATATTGACATTGATATGAGAACGACACGGATGAAATATGTCCAAAGGCAAGTTTTATGAAACTCTGTTTGCTGCATTGAGTCCTATACACCTTGTCTCAGATATGATTCTATTTACTAAGTTTCATGCTTGCATACTCAGTACATATTCCGTACTGACCCCCTTTCTTCGGGGGGCTGCGTTTCATGCCCGCAGGTACAGACGCTCGTTTTGGAGATCCGCCAGCCTAGGATATCTACTCAGCTATTTCGGAGTACTCCTTTGTTCAGGAGTCTAGCGTCGTGGTATAGCCTTTTGATATGTGTATATGTTGTTGTTCAGGGTACGACGGGGCCCCGTCCGTCATATGATGTCGTTGTCACTCTTAGGGTACGTGGTCACAAGTGTGGGTCCGTGTGTGGTTGTTGTTTTGTTGTATGGTTATGACTTATGTTGGGGCGTACCCATTTGTAGTGGTAGCCTTGTCGGCTTGCGTAGATATATATGTTTATCATGGCAGCTGTGTATGAAGGTAGCCTTCTCGGCTTATGTTTTGTTGGGACGTTCCCTATATATATATATATGATATGTCGACCTTCCCGCGCTTTTGGTGCGATATTAGCGTTAAAGGTTATAACTCTTCGGGAGATAAGTAGCTCGACTTGCCTATGTCTTACCTTATGCTTATATCAGTTCGTTCATGCTAGCGATGTATGATTATAGGTAACAGGTATATACGGGTGCCCAGCTTGGGCACTAGTCACGGCCTACGGCGTTGGGTCGTGACATTCTGGTACTTGAGAATATGGTGATCCCTTTTTGGTCTAATATAATATAGCCTCCCCCCCCCCCCCTTTTAAGGGCTCCTTATATGCCAACAGTTCTTCTTTTCAACTCCGTGTACAACATAGCAAGATTTCTTATCATAAGTTTTTCCTTTTACTTTCCGTCGATACCCTCACATATGAGATATCATACATGTTCATATACATATACACATATAATTAGTATCAACTAACCCACAAAATACTTCCAGACGCTATTCAAGCCTATCCAAATTCCGCAGCCATGACGTACTTTCTGTCTTTTTTTCTCTAGTCTAGCCGTTGTCGCGTTACGTGGACTTTTATGGTCTCCAACCATCTCGTATATTCTAATTTCACTTAGGCCATTACTGGTTTTTCATTTGTCTTTTACAGCCTAATCTTTGGAATTTCTTGCATACTTCCCAGGGGGTCACCCATCATGAAATTGCTCCCACCTGAGCACGCTTAACCTCGAAACTTTAGTGGAATTCAGTGCCTTAATGCTGCTATAATCGCGTACGCTTTTCATATGGCCTTTATTACATAATCCGGAGCCAGTCAAAGTTTTACAGATTCCGAGGCATATTCGTAACACATCCTTTCTTTTCCAATTACCGTTTTGCCCTTTTCGGTCTTCCATATCACCTTCACAAATTCTTATTATTCGAAATCTGTACACCGCAAATGCCAACAATACCTTACAGGGCATATGGCTACATATGACCTTCTAGCCATCCAGAACTTTCTGTTTCAGATAACAGAACAAATATTTTCAAACTTGCCCTTGTAACTGTTATATCCCGTAATTTTGCATATTCGAAAAAAAAAATGAGAATAATTGTGACTTGTAAGAATAGGGAAATATGTTGATTTTGGCTAATATGTACGTTGTTGTTCTTGGAAAATATGAATGCGGAATATTGAGGAAGGCCAAGGGCAAGATTGGAATTTTGAAATTTATTTCGGGAATTACAAAACAAGACTTATAAACAATTGGGCTCAAAAAAAAGGGAAAGATGAAGCCCAATTTGTTGGGGTGGCCGGCCATAGTAATTAAATGGCCCAAGCCCACATGAAATTAATTCATGTATTAATAGAAGGAAGGATCATAAGTTATTCTAGAACAATCAAAGAAAAATTGAGAAAAAAAAAAGAAGCAAGGCCACGGCCAAGGAGAGAAGAGGAGAAAAAAAAAAAGGAAAAAGAAAGAAAAATTCTTGGAGTTCAATTCTTTGGTTCAAAAGTCCATTTCTTGTTGAATTACTACCAAGCTCATGACCCTCTCCATTATGATATAAATTTTGAAGCAAGGAAGTGCTTCTTGTGGCAAGTGCAAGAAAAGTTAAGAAAAGGTAAGATTTTGTTCTTTTTATCTTGGAAGAAATATAGATATGTGTTGTAGAATATGGAAAGAAATGTAAAGTATAAAAATTGTGTATTATAGACATGTAGATGGGTGTGGCCGAAAATTGGGTTATGGAAGAGGAAAGATTAAAAAGTTTTATTTGTTATGTTAATTGTGTTGTTGAAGCCTTGTAGTGGAAATGGAAGGAGATGGTTCAAGTTGGTATGGAAAATTGTTGAAAATGATTATAGGAAATCATGTGATTTTAATGTAGTTTTTATGTAATTATGGAAGTGAAGTCTAAATGGGAATTATTATGTTAGTTGGGGGATTTGGAGGGATGTAAGTCCATATTAGCATGAAAGGTTGGTTGTTAAGTTGTTATGGGAAGTTTTGTGATTTTATGGTAGATTTATGTAATTATGAAAATGAAATTATTAAGGTGCAAATTATGATTATTGTTAATAAAATTGGAAGATGAAAATGTATTATGAATGTTTATGTTGAAGGTTGGAGGTTTTGGGTAGATTGTGGTTTGATGGAATTTTGCATATTTGGTAAAATAATGTGAAGTGCTTCCAAATTGCATTTGAATGGTTTTGAGTTAGTGCATGAATATGAAAATGTTGATAATAGCTTAGAAAGAGAAGTTGTGACATTATGAAGAAAGGAAGACTATTTATGTTAGAATGTATTTTGAGTTGATTGTTGATGTTGTAGCTTGGTTGTTGGTTTGGTTGTTGTTGAAATGAGCCAGTTGAATCTCGGGGATGCTATGTGTATAGGGGAGATGCTGCCCAAATCGTTATAGAACAATATTGGTTAAGTTTGGAAATTTTAAGTCTCATGAATAGTAAGCGGTCAATGTGACCATTCGCATTTTTTTGGCGAAACGGGAAGTGAATTTGGAAAGGCGTAAGAAGCCAATAAGGTATGTAAAGCTCTCCCATTTCTTCTCTTGGCATGTCTTAGGTGTACTAGGCTCGGATTTGGACCTTGGGGACGATTCTACTCCTAGAAATCCAAGTTTGAATTTGGCCCTTTTTCATTGATAGAATTGAATTAAGAAACTCATGTTTTGTTCAAATGATCATTTAAGCAACTAAAACTTGTCCAAACGGAATTGGTTGGTCTTGAATCTTTAATACATGACTCCGTCAGGCCTAACGATCACAAATTGGATACACCGCCTCAACTCGACCGAGGTGGGTCCACGTATTCCGAGATTTCCTTATGGTGCACTGTTTGACGCACTTAAGCGAAACTCAAAGAAAGCTTTTGGTTATTATCTTAATTATTAAAAGATAGTTGTTTGACTATTCCGTTGGGTTGTATGATATATTTTGACACGTAAAACGACCGCAGAAGTTCGTAACATTCACTTACCACTCCCGACCAATCTGAAACTTGCTTATGCGTTTTTAAATGTCAGTAAACACGGTTGGTCCTCGAGTCTGGAAAGTAGTCTGGTTAATTATTTGTTATATGCATATGATTACATGAGTACTATACGTGATGTTTATATGATTTATTCACCGAGTCCCGAAAGGGCCGGGTACGACCGAATCCCAAAAGGGCCGGGTACGGTATGCGATGATGTGATTATTCACCGAGTCCCGAAAGGGCGGGTACGACCGAGTCCCTCGCCAAGGGCGGGTACGGTACGCATGCAACATTTTACCGAGTCCCTCGCTAGAGGGCGGGTGCGTATGTATATATGTTGATATTATGACATGACACGGACATATGTGACACACGATTTAAGGCAAGTCTTCGATTCTCTCGTCTTCCGGTTTGTGTTGATACGTATTTGTTCTGTGAACCCCAGCCCAGTTATGATCCTGCTTACTGTATTCTATGCTTTACATATTCAGTACATTTTCCGTGCGACCCCGCTTTCTTCGAAGGGCCGCGTTTCATGCGCGCGAGTGCTTGATACACGGTTGAGCGAGCCGCCAGCTTAGGTCCCCTGTTCAGCTATCTTGGAGAGCTCCCTTGTCCGGAGCCCAGATTTTGGTACGACCTTTTGTTACATTTGTGTATATTTGTTCGGGGTACGGCGGGGCCACGTCCCGTCATATGACTTTGTCACTATGTGTGGGTACGTAGACATGTACGTGGGTGTGGTTACGTACGTACGGCTATATACACGTTTTGTATGTTTGGGCGGTTTATTTACCGCGGCGGCTTTGTCGGCTCGCCTATATATGTATATATGGATGAGTTGGCCCCGTGTGGCCTTTGTTGGTATTTTACGTGTGCGAGGTAAATTTTGGTTAGTAAGAAAAACGAGAGGAAACTGCCCAAATTTTTCTAAATGCGAGTTACTATCTTTGGCTTTTGGTACGTACGGGTGCCCGGTTCGGGCGCTAGTCACGGCTGGGGGTTGGGTCGTGACAAAAGTGGTATCAGAGCGGTTAGTCCTCGGAATGTCTACAGACCGTGTCTAGTAGAGTCCTGTTTATCGGTGTGTTGTGCACCACATCTATAAACAGGAGGATACAAGACATTTAGGATACTACCCTTCCTTCTGATCTTAGATCGTGCGATAGAGCGGTATTATCAGGATGACTCCCTCTAACGATTTGTTATGTTTTCGGCGATGCCACCGAGAAAGGCGGCGGCGCCCGGAAGGGCAAGTCCACGGCGGCGGGAGAGACTGGCCGGGCCGGACGACTACTAGGGCCGTGCCCGGCTGAGCCAGGAGATTGTGCCCCGTCGGTCGGTTCCCGCACCCCGTCGCCGTCGAGGCAGGGGCAGAAGCGGCGGCGGCTACGGGACGAGGGGGCGGCCTCGCCCGACACCGAGCCTCCAGCTCCCCAGGTAGGGGCGGAAGATAGGGCCATGCGAGACGCGGTTCAGCTGTTGACCAGGATTGTGGCGGGGCAGGCCCGCAGGTACGGTTTAGGGGGTGATTATGCAGACAGGCGGGACTGTCAGAGGGCCCGCTATTTCTTGACCTGTGTCCGCGAGTTTTCGGGTCAAAGCTCGAAGAGAGACCCTCGGGGAGTTCATCGGACGGATGCGGCGCACGGCGCGGTTGGTTAAGGCTTCGAGACGGAGTCTGTCGAGTTTGCGTCGTGCGGTTGTATGATATAGATGCGCCAGGCGGTACGAGTCTGGGAGTTATCGAGGGCGTGAATGCTCCTCGGCGGTATGGGATGAGTTTGTGGAGGCCTTTCTTGGCCACTTTTTGCCGCGGGAGACGAGGGCGAGCCCGAGTTCACAGATTCTTACAGTTGAGGCAGGACGGTAGGAGTGTTCGGGAGTATAGCCTTGAGTTTAATTCTCTGGCTAGATACGCGCCTCGTATTGTGGTCGACATGACCGATCGAGTGCACCGGTTGTGATGGGGGCATGATTATCGATGAACATTTGTATGGCGATGGCCTCCCGGCCGGCATGGATGTTGCACGGGTACGAGCATATGCCCGGGCGTGGAGGACCGACACAGAGGGCGCCGGCCAATAGGAGTTATGACGGGGCCGGCCCGAAGGGGCTAGATCGGTGGATATTCGGGGGGGGAGTTCGGCGGGCGGAGGCCGCGACGGTCTGTTGGGTCTTCTTCCCGGCCCGCGCGAGCGCACCCCCGCGGTTCCCGGATGGGAATTTGACCGACACCGGGTATTCGGGGGTCGGACGAGCTCCCGAGGACTTCGAGTTCACGGACACGCGAGGAGTTCGGGTCGGTCGAGGCCACCCTTGCCCCGTGTTCTCGTTGTGGTAGGCCTCGCTTTGGGGAGTGTCGTTTTGCCAACGATGCTTGTTATTTTTGCGGCCGTCCGGAGCCATATTATGCGGGAATGCCCGTACAGGCGCCCCAGGGGGCAGGATATGCCGGCACCAGCAGGCCGTGGTAGAGGCCGCGGCGGGGCCTCCAGTTCTAGCGGTCCTTCGAACCGCACATATGCTCTGACTAGCCGGCAGGACCAGGAGGTAGCACCAGATGTGGATACAGGTATGTGGGCCTTTAATATAATATTTTTATGTATGTGCAATTACTGTGTGAATGTTATTAAACGCGATGGGTAGAAATTCAGAAGCCGACAACTGAGTAGGTATAAATAACGGCGGTTAAGGTGTGTCCGTCGCTATTAGGAACCCGGGAGACTAAGACGAAGAATGGTTTTACCCATAGGTGACGGTGAATAGGTAGAATCGAGTGAAGGGCAAAATGGTAATTGTGTCATGAGGGCGTTCGGAAACCTGTCAAGACTTTGCTTTACTCCAAGTTACGCGACGAAGGTCATGCGGTGAAGAAAACGCGATTATACCGGCGCTAGAGCCTCGTATTTCATCGAAGGTCTGAAGTTAAGCGTGCTAGAGTGAGGGAAATTCCAGGATGGGTGACCCCCCTGGGAAGTTTTTGGAAGTTTTACGATTTTAGCCATAAGAAGCAATAGGAAGCTAGAGTAGTTTAAAGGGACTGAGAATATATATTGCCCAGGTGAAAACATTAAGAGGTCTCGTAGGCCGGAGCGGACTAGACCCGATAAAGAAGAGAAAGGTGCATCACGACACTAGAGTTGGGGTAGTTTGAGAGTGTTTGGGGGATCTTCTGTGAATAAGACGTTGGCAATTGTATATGCGTACCGGGAGCGTGTGGTACTCCGTACATGACCATGTTAGCGGGTGAACGTATTCCGGTAATCAATGTGGCAGTATACGGGAGGCGTTAATCGGACAGAACAACGGAGTTCTAGTAAAAAGAAAAATGAAGGGCATGAACGTCATAAGGTGATTTGATATTATTTCAACTATAGGATAGACTTGGGAAGTACTGGCATAGTGATATCGGAAAGAGAAAGAAAGTGAGCGGATAAGTAGCAAGAGGGATCAGAACATCAAAACAGAAGTGCGGTCTGACCAAGAGAGAAAAATGTAGGCGTAAGGCGAAGGTGATCAGATAATAATATAAGTATACCCCTAAAGGGGGGAAGCGGATACGAGAAATAATGTGAATTAAGTTACCGAGATAGGATTTGCACTAAGGACGAATGGGCCATAGAAGGATTGAAGTAAAAATAAAGAGACAACCCGAGGTAGTGTGTTTAGGGTATTACAAGTTGAGTATAAGACGGATTGAGCAAGATGATCGGAATCAGTTGACTACCCAAAGTGGGCAAATTTATGTGTTCTACGAAGGGCGTAATGAGACCCAGCAAAGAGCGAAAGTCTAACTCAAGATATGCCTTGGACCTTGTGATATTGTTGTAAGGCAAGAATGTTGCACATTAAAGACATGGCTCGTGTTAAGATATTGTAACAAAATAACAACAGAAAGGGGATGACTTGAGGGGCTACGGAGAAAGGGAAAAAGAAACATAATCGGTAGAGAAAATTGCAAGTTATGGTGATAAAGGAAACCCCCGAGATCTTTATGCAGCTTTCTGAGACTAGTTAAACATTCGAGGACGAATGTTCCAAAGGGGGGAAGGATGTTATATCCCGTAATTTTGCATATTCGAAAAAAAAATTAGAATAATTGTGACTTGTAAGAATAGGGCAATATGTTGATTTTGGCTAATATGTACGTTGTTGTTCTTCGAAAATATGAATGCGGAATATTGAGGAAGGCCAAGGGCAAGATTGGAATTTTGGAAATTTATTTCGGGAATTACAAAACAAGACTTATAAACAATTGGGCTCAAAAAAAAAAGGGGAAAGATGAAGCCCAATTTGTTGGGGTGGCCGGCCATAGTAATTAAATGGCCCAAGCCCACATGAAATTAATTCATGTATTAATAGAAGGAAGGATCATAAGTTATTCTAGAACAATCAAAGAAAAATTGAGAAAAAAAAAAAGAAGCAAGGCCACGGCCAAGGAGAGAAGAGGAGAAAAAAAAAAAGGAAAAAGAAAGAAAAATTCTTGGAGTTCAATTCTTTGGTTCAAAAGTCCATTTCTTGTTGAATTACTACCAAGCTCATGACCCTCTCCATTATGATATAAATTTTGAAGCAAGGAAGTGCTTATTGTGGCAAGTGCAAGAAAAGTTAAGAAAAGGTAAGATTTTGTTCTTTTTATCTTGGAAGAAATATAGATATGTGTTGTAGAATATGGAAAGAAATGTAAAGTATAAAAATTGTGTATTATAGACATGTAGATGGGTGTGGCCGAAAATTGGGTTATGGAAGAGGAAAGATTAAAAAGTTTTATTTGTTATGTTAATTGTGTTGTTGAAGCCTTGTAGTGGAAATGGAAGGAGATGGTTCAAGTTGGTATGGAAAATTGTTGAAAATGATTATAGGAAATCATGTGATTTTAATGTAGTTTTTATGTAATTATGGAAGTGAAGTCTAAATGGGAATTATTATGTTAGTTGGGGGATTTGGAGGGATGTAAGTCCATATTAGCATGAAAGGTTGGTTGTTAAGTTGTTATGGGAAGTTTTGTGATTTTATGGTAGATTTATGTAATTATGAAAATGAAATTATTAAGGTGCAAATTATGATTATTGTTAATAAAATTGGAAGATGAAAATGTATTATGAATGTTTATGTTGAAGGTTGGAGGTTTTGGGTAGATTGTGGTTTGATGGAATTTTGCATATTTGGTAAAATAATGTGAAGTGCTTCCAAATTGCATTTGAATGGTTTTGAGTTAGTGCATGAATATGAAAATGTTGATAATAGCTTAGAAAGAGAAGTTGTGACATTATGAAGAAAGGAAGACTATTTATGTTAGAATGTATTTTGAGTTGATTGTTGATGTTGTAGCTTGGTTGTTGGTTTGGTTGTTGTTGAAATGAGCCGAGTTGAATCTCGGGGATGCTATGTGTATAGGGGAGATGCTGCCCAAATCGTTATAGAACAATATTGGTTAAGTTTGGAAATTTTAAGTCTCATGAATAGTAACTGGTCAATGTGACCATTCGCAGATTTTTGGCGAAACGGGAAGTGAATTTGGAAAGGCGTAAGAAGCCAATAAGGTATGTAAAGCTCTCCCATTTCTTCTCTTGGCATGTCTTAGGTGTACTAGGCTCGGATTTGGACCTTGGGGACGATTCTACTCCTAGAAATCCAAGTTTGAATTTGGCCCTTTTTCATTCAATAGAATTGAATTAAGAAACTCATGTTTTGTTCAAATGATCATTTAAGCAACTAAAACTTGTCCAAACGGAATTGGTTGGTATTGAATCTTTAATACATGACTCCGTCAGGCCTAACGATCACAAATTGGATACACCGCCTCAACTCGACCGAGGTGGGTCCACGTATTCCGAGATTTCCTTATGGTGCACTGTTTGACGCACTTAAGCGAAACTTAAAGAAAGCTTTTGGTTATTATCTTAATTATTAAAAGATAGTTGTTTGACTATTCCGTTGGGTTGTATGATATATTTTGACACGTAAAACGACCGCAGAAGTTCGTAACTTTCACTTACCACTCCCGACCAATCTGAAACTTGCTTATGCGTTTTTGAATGTCAGTAAACACGGTTGGTCCTCGAGTCTGGAAAGTAGTCTGGTTAATTATTTGTTATATGCATATGATTACATGAGTACTATACGTGATGTTTATATGATTTATTCACCGAGTCCCGAAAGGGCCGGGTACGACCGAGTCCCGAAAGGGCCGGGTACGGTATGCGATGATGTGATTATTCACCGAGTCCCGAAAGGGCCGGGTACGACCGAGTCCCGAAAGGGACGGGTACGACCGAGTCCCGAATAAAGGGCCGGGTACGGTACGCATGCAACATTTTACCGAGTCCCTCGCTAGAGGGCCGGGTACGGTATGTATATATGTTGATATTATGACATGACACGGACATATATGACACACGATTTAAGGCAAGTCTTCTGATTCTCTGTCTTCTGGTTTGTGTTGATACTGTATTTGTTCTGTGAACCCCAGCCCAGTTATGATCCTGTTTACTGTATTCTATGCTTTACATATTCAGTACATTTTCCGTACTGACCCCCTTTCTTCGGGGGCTGCGTTTCATGCCGCGCAGGTGCTGATACACGGTTGAGCGAGCCGCCAGC
This sequence comes from Lycium ferocissimum, assembly GCF_029784015.1. Lineage (NCBI taxonomy): Eukaryota > Viridiplantae > Streptophyta > Magnoliopsida > Solanales > Solanaceae > Lycium > Lycium ferocissimum. Next base: position 77,118 of record NW_026726571.1, read on the forward strand.
TTAGGTCCCCTGTTCAGCTATCTTGGAGAGCTCCCTTGTCCGGAGCCCAGATTTTGGTATAGCCTTTTGTTACATTTGTGTATATTTGTTCAGGGTACGGCGGGGCCCTGTCCCGTCATATGACTTTGTTACTCTGTGTAGAGGTCTGTAGACATGTCTGTGGGTGTGGTTACATCTGTACGGCTATATACACGTTTTGTATGTTTGGGCGGTTTATTTACCGCGGCGGCTTTGTCGGCTCGCCTATATATGTATATATGGATGAGTTGGCCCTGTGTGTGGCCTTTGTTGGTATTTTACGTGTGCGAGTAAATTTTGGTTAGTAAGAAAAACAGAGAAAACTCTGCCCAAATTTCTCTAAATGCCCGAGTTACTATCTTTGGCTTTTGGTACGTACGGGTGCCCAGTTCGGGCGCTAGTCACGGCCTACGGGGTTGGGTCGTGACAGTAACCTTTCCATATCGTTACTTGCTTCCTTCCGTCGTATGTAAGGCTTACATATAGAATTTCATTCTCCTATGACTTGGCTCTATCGCACGATCTATGACAGAAAGAAGGTCAACAATCCCTAAATGCCCCGTAGCTTCCTGTTTATGAATGCGGCGCGCTTCACACCATAAACAGGACTCTACCGGACACGACTTTGCAGACAACCCCTAGGACAGACCTGCTCTGATACCACTTTGTCACACCCTGATCTTATTAGGGTGTGATGGGCACCCGACCCTTACTTAGGGCCGAGCGAACCCTCAGACTCTTACTGCATACAGAATCACGCCAAACTTTTTAAACCAAATGAGATAAAATACATAGCAAAATTTTTCAGAAATATTCTTTCTCGTAGCCTTCAAATCGAACAAATTTATAATCATACAAAATTCAATACATAACACGGACCGACATATCGGCTAACGAAGCCACTTACAGACCGACAACTAATATCCACGACGCTGTCTGCAAAGTCTCTAACATACATCCAGAAATCATAACAAACAAACTCGATTTGGGCACCCCTCCGGGAGAATGGAGTTTGCCATCTCTGCCGGAACACCTTCTATAATAACTTCAGCTAAATGGGGAGTACCGCGTGGCATGAAACGCGACCCGAAGACATGGGGGTCGCACGGAAAATGTGCGAGCATGTAAGGCATGCAATACGTAAAAACGAATCCATAATCAAACAAAAAGACTAAAAGATAAATATATTAGTCAAAATACAAGACGCTTATTTTTCAGACACAAATCAGACATACCTGTCTCATATATCAGAAGGAGTACAAAGGCAAATGAGTCAACCAGAGTACTAAAATGCTTATTTTACAATTACGGATCGCATGTCCGAAGAGGTGCGTAAAATACGAGCACACCGGTGATGTCACACGTCGGACGGAGGCGAACGTACGTAATGTTCGGACACGAGGTCATATATCGAACGGAATACCGAACGTACAAAATGCTCAGATGAGGTCATATATCGAACGCAGACGTACAGAGCTATATCGAACAGACCCGTAATCAGAGTCAAACGTACGTAGTCGTGTCGGACGATTCGTAATCGAGCCGACATGCGTAGAGATATCTGGGACGGTTCGTGGTCGGGCCGGAAATACGGAGGCATAATAGACGAGCCTTATCAAAATCGAAGTGCGGGTAAGATATACGCAGTCATTATCGAGAATCGTACGAAGAAAATGCATATCTTATCCGGAATATCAAAATGCATACTTTCGTATCACAAATTATGCATAATGCACCATATATTATCATATATATATGCTTCAATAACGGATCCCGCCCTCCGGTGAGGGACGCGGTAGAACCCGGCCCTCTAGTACGGGACGTGGTGAACGGAGACGTAACATATGCCATCCCGGCCGCCGTCCCCATATCATCATATCATAAGCATAAACGAACCCGCCCGCCTATGAGGGACGCGGTGAACCATGGGGGAACTCGCACGATAACGCAACCTGCCCGGGACGCGGTGGACGGACACGAGGCATGCGCACGATAACGGATCCCGGCCCGGACGCAGTGAACGGATACATTGAGCCTTGCACGAGCGAGTCGTGAGAAACCATATGCACATAAATCCGTACTCGATGAATACGTACACTTACCGACATTCGAAGGCTCAGAAACGAATTTCGGGTTCTTCCAAATTAATATCGGGAAGTTATGAGCGTTTGAAATACAGAAACCTCTTCGGACTTTTTAAACGATCCGAGATCGTACGTGAAGAACATTAGGGCTTACAGAGCACACTCATATCAGAATACTCGGATCAGAAGACTCATATCCAGGTACACATAGCCGAATACTTATACCGAATACTTATATCGAAATGCCCGTATCGAATACTTACATCGACGCTTGTATCGTAATGCTCATGTCGAGTTATCATGTTGGAATGCTTATACCGTAATACCTAACTCGAGAATACTTATATCGAATATTTATATCGGAATATTCATATCAAAATACTTATATCGGATATTTATCGAATGATCAAATCGAGTACTCGTATCGAACACTTATATCAAAATTCTTATGTCGTAGAATGCATACGAATCATAACAATCTCGGAACCATAACCAAAAGTTTCCCTTTAATTACCGTACGTAAATAGGCCAAATAGAGCAATGTAATTAGTCTCGGGACATGTGGGCCCACCTCGGATCAAGTTGAGGTGACGTACATAAATTACGAATTTTAGGCTCTATGGAGCTGCTTGTGAAGGTCTTAGGGTAGTTCGGTTCAATTTATGAAAGTTATAGATGTTTAAGTTATTTTTCCGATAAAATGTAGAATGTTTAATTCAATTGTGTTGAATGAAAAAGGGCCAAATTCAAACTCGGATTTCTAAGAGTAGAATCGTCCCCGAGACTTGTAATCAAGCCTATTACAACTAGGACATGCCAAAGAAAGAAGGGGTAAGCCTTACATACCTTATTTGTCTCTTACGCTTCTCCAAATTCAAATCCCGTTTCCTCCAAAATCTACAATTGGTCATATTTACCAAATATTAATCACAAAGCTTTAAGATTTCAATCTTAATCAATACTTGTCTTAATCTTTCAAATAAATTCACTTATATTCTCGTCGAAATTTCGACAAGCATTTCCCCCGTAGATGCACCATCCCCGAGATTCTATCTCGCCTAACAATACCACAGAAAATCCGAGAATGGAACTCGGCCAACAGATCAACAATAATACCAACAATTATTCGCAATAATCCAACCCACATACTATGCTTCCCAATTTCCCTAAGAGCAACAACAATGCATTTCTTGCTTCAAAATTCATCAATTATCATCATAATTTGCGTCTTAACAATTTCATTTCGATGTTTGCATAAAACTAGAATAAAATCATATGATTTCCCACAACAACTTAACAATGGATTTTCGTGCCAACTTGAACCATTAACCTTCCATTTTCATCACAAGGCTACAACAACACAATTAACATACTAAATACAACAATTTCATATCCTCCCCAACATATAGTACCACACGGCCACCTATATATATATATATATATACCCACCTTGCAAACTTCCATATTTCCATAGTTTCTACTCATTTCTATATACTACAACACAAACAAACCTTCATAACACAATAAAAACATAAAATTCTTACCTTTTCCAATAAATTCTCCTTGCCACCAAAGTCACTTTCTTGCAAAAATAATTATACCACTTTGTAGAGAATCTTGAATTGAGTAGGAATGCAAGAAAATTATAATTTTTGGATCAAAGTTGAAGGCTTGGAATTTTTTTTTTTTTTCCTCCTCTTTCTATCTATGGCCGTGAGCCTCTTTCTCTTCTTTCTCTCTTCTCTTGTTTTGTTTTCTTGAATTATAAGATGAATTCATTCATATATATATACATAAGTCTCCAAGCATGTGAGGGGCACATGCCCTTCTCTAGAAATTTCTTTAATTTAATTAAAAAGATGACTTGTTAGTCATCATTTTTCATCCTTCATTCATTCTTTTTTTTTTTGTCACATGGCCAATATGGCCTTTTTGGAGCCTTCAAGAAACTTGTGTAAAATTACCATTTTACCCCTCAACTTTTCTCAATATTACCATTTTGCCCCTAACCTTCCACATTATTTCCATTGGCCATTTTGCAAATTTCTCTTTTTACCCTTGGTCTTTCTCAATATTTCCATACCACCAATGTTCATAAATAATATTCCTAACAACTCGTACATTAAAATAATTCTTGAAAATGATCTTGTCCTTAACTTGCCACGACTTTCTTGAATTATCCGAATGTATGAAATACGGGATATAACAAGGAACATATAAGCAGAATCACCAAGTAATAGGAAAGGGAAAAAAGGACAAATGCATAAGCAACTTATAATTATTGAACTCACCACTTCATTGTTTATCCTATCTTAACTCATCAATATCCCAAGTTAAACAAAATTCTTGAGGATTTTTCAGTAAAAGTTTGCCACACATAGAGCATGAAAGTAAGCCTTAAAATCACTTAGGGAGGTGAAGGAAGAGACAAGGTAGCAAATAAACAAATATAGCACTCAACTCCTAATCAAAGTTACTTCCAGTTCTTCTTCCTTTAATATTAATAGTGTCAAATGATCAGAACATTAGCCAAAGAATCAAAAGAGGCTAGCAAAGATCTACACTAATACATCCTCAACCATATTTTCAATGATAGATAGGATTCAAACTTCAATTTGTCAAACCAGAATAACTTAGAGGTTGCAAGTAGGGGAGTAAGAACATAAGTCAACGCCATTCTCAAGATTTAAAGCTAGTTCCAAGCAGAACATAGGTCCAATATATCTTCCTAACCTCTTGTCACACCCTAATTTCCGATAGGGTATGATGGGCACCCGACCCTTACCTAGGGCCGAGCGAACCCGCTGACTAACGTAACACTCATAACCATACTGGGCCCACAAAACATAACATACGCACGAAATGAAAATTTTTCAGAAAACAAACATGCCTTTCGTTTTTTTTTTCAAACCAAATAAAATCTGCAATCGTATGAAAACTGTAATATAAGGCATAACAGTGCTTCGGCTTATATAGCCGCTTGCCAAACACATCGGTAGCATAACGCATACAAACACACCGGCTTACGTAGCCGCTTACAAAACAGACCCGACATATCATACACTCGACACTGTCTGCAAAGTCTCTACTAACGTCTCAGATACCATACAAGCACTCGGACTCGGCAGCACTCCGGAGGAAGTGGAGCTCGCCAATCCAGCTGGAGCATCTCCCGCTAGCATCACCTACTCATCTGCGGGTACCTGCGTGGCATGAAACGCAGCCCCCGAAGAAAGGGGGTCAGTACGGAATATGTACTGAGCATGTAAAGCATAGCATACATCAACGAGGTCCTAACCGAAGTAGAAATACAGAAAGTGAAGTCGTAACAACCTAATTACCCAAGTACTTACATCCGACCCACACAAATTAAACATACTCATACCGAACACATCATAATCTGTCATACGAAATAACATTAACCGATGTGGGATTTGCCTAAACCAATGTGGAATTTTGCCTCATCATTGGGTTTGCCCCACCATCGGTGAACAAACTCAACATAGCATCATACATTAACACATACCAAATGCTGCCCATAGGACCCCGCGGACAGAACGTGGTCACCACCCTATCTGGCGCCACAACACAGCATAACACCATAAGATTTCAAATCTCCGTATCCCCGAACACAACACATCATCACAACACATCAGAAGCCATATCACAAAGATAACTCCATAAACGGAACCCGGCCCTGGCGAGGTCTCGGGAACCGTAACATAGCATAACACCAGAGTATATCATAGTGCGCACGATCAGATCGTAAGTAACCACACGCATCTCAGACATCATCACAGACTCAACCGAATGATCAAAACGAACCCTTTTTTTTCGAAAATCCAAAACCATAGTCAAATCAATTTTTCTCCCGAATCTCGCTCGGGACATATCAAACCGAACTTCAGAAACCGTTGTTACGTATCAAAATCATGGGCATAAAATCCTTATTTCCAACTCGACAGAAAAATAAATAATCATAGTGAAGAAAATATTAAATTTTCCGAAAAATCCATAAAGGTAGCATAGAAAGGCCGCGGCCCCACGGACGGTGCCGACCCCCGTCCGAGCCCGACTACGAGGGGTAGGGGAGAGTGATGCCTTATGAACTTACATATTATGTTTTGGGGCGTTTCGAGGTCGTATGCAAAAGTTACGGACGTCCGTAGTTTCGGAGTCGTTTAGGCATATATCCTTTTGAAAACAAAACTCTTTTGAAACAAAATTCTTTTGTAAATATAACTCTTTTGCAACCTTAGAAATTTAATCATACAAAAGACGTAAGGATCATAACTTGACCGCGTTAAGGGTACAAATATCAAGAGACATATAAGAATCGCTTACGCAAAGATTTCAAACTTCAACATATCCAAGACATACAAACCATACTAAGGATGCCAACATCAAAGCAAATACGAATCACAAATATACTCGAAATTTACGAATGGAATTTCCCCGAGGTACATATCATGTTATACCTTAATTCCGTCTAAGACATGCCAAAAAGAAGAGAAGGGTAAGCTTCACATACCTGGCTTGCTTCCTAAGCTAATCCAAATGTAAGTCTCGTCTTCTCAAAATCTACGACAACATCAATAGGCATCGAACATTAGCCATAAGCATCGAAGAATTCAACTCCAAGCCATTACTTTTTTTCTACGAATTTTGGGCAAAAGACTTCCCGTAACTTGGACGTCCCCGAAAATTTAACTCGGCCAAATCTTCAACAACAATACCAACAACCATTCCAACAACATCAATAAGTAATTTCAAACGCATTCTAGCACTAACAAGTCATTCCCACATTCTTTGACAACATTCCCATTATATTCAGCTTAACTACATATTTCCAAACTAATATCAACAATCGCATATTCAAATAACAATTCAAACCTTTCAAACACGAGTCAATAACATTTCCAACAATCCACAAAAATTATTCAACAATCCAAATAATATGCCAAGCCACCCGAAACCACCCATTTCCATAGGGACATCAACAATACGTTTCATTCTTCCAATTTCGTCAACGACACCAACAATCCACACATTTAACAACATTATTACCATAAATATAGGGAAGCATATTTAATTCACAATTAGCTAGCAAAACAGCCCGCACAATCACAACTCCAATCTTGAACCATCAAACCTTTATTCTTCATCATAAATTATATAACAACAACAACCCAACCATACTACATCACATTAGTCCATTTACCTACACCAAATCAGCCCATTTTCGGCCAACACCACAATACACACATTCCATGGTTTTCATCCACATTCTACGCATTGCAACAACACACCAACACGTTGAATACAATTAATTCATTACTCCAACACAATTCTACACATGCACGACCAACCTATACCACACGACTACCACTTCAACATCACAACTTCATATATTTCATTTATTTCTACACACCACAACATACGCAAATCATTCGCAAGACATGAAAAATAAGATTGAACCATACCTTTCCTTTCCACCTTGTTCACTCTCGGCTAGAATCTTGTTCAAGGCACAAAAATGATTTCCTTGTTCCAACAACTATGCCATGTTAACGAGGACCTTCAACTTAGGAGGAAACCTAGAAGAAAATATTTTTTTTTGAAGAGAAGTTTTGATCTTCCCTTTTCTTTCTACCATGGCCGAATGGCCTTCTCCTTGGCTCTCAAGGTTTCTTGAATTTTCTTAAGGCAACAAGTGAATAAGATGACTTACTTAGTCATCTTGGACTACATATATAATTTAAACACTTGGCCATATGGCCCACACACACACATATAGCCGCCACACATGGCCATTTTCAAATAATGGCCAACTTTTCATAATTCATTTTTTGGTCCCAAAATTTCTTCCAACTTTCATTCTCTAATTTTTTTCTTATTCCAATCTTACCCTTAACACTTCATACCAATATTATCACAAACAACTCGTGCCTTAAAACAAAGTCGGAAAAAAAAATAGCCTTGGCTTAATTGGTCGCAACCAACTTAAAATATTCCGACGTACAAAGTACGGGGTATAACACCTACAACTTTTCAAATCAGTTTTTAAGAATCCAAGGTAAGTAAGAACATATAGAAAACCAAACATGAATAATATTCAGACTTCAAGTCAGAGTAACTCAGCAAGCAAGACAGACAGGATTTTCACAGAATTCCTTTTTAAAGTGTTAAGTTCTATTCAAGCTCAGAGTCATACCAAATGGTTTTAGCTACTAAAAAAAGTCCCAAAGCTAAGTTCTTGCACCTTATAAGGGATTAATATAAACTAAAGTAAAAAAAAAAAAAAAAACACAACAACAACAACAACACTTAGTCAAATAAAGCTTTTCAAAGTTTCAGTTTTAGGAGGTTGATACATAGTTTTCACAAATACAGTTTACAAACAAGGTTTTCAAATCAACTCAGCCTATTTTTTTATAAGATTCAGGGGTGATGAGAAATAAGAGATACATTAACATCTCCAAATTCAATCCAAGACTAAGCAGAGAACAAAACAGTCTTAAATCCAAAACATGCCCCAAGAACCAAAGATTCAGACATAGTACAAAAAAGCAGGTTTTATGCCAAATTATTGTTCAAATAGGACATGATCTACTTAGCCTAAAGGACACTTCACATAATTGACAAGGTTCTCAAAAAGCCTTGCAATTTTAAAGCTGAAATGCAGATTCCACAAACTCAGTCATAGACAAAGTTTTCTGTTCAAGTTCAGCTGATTTTAAGAGATTCAGGGATGAAAATAAGCAAGGTTACTCCTAGGGTCCAAACCTAGACTAGTGTCAAAAATCATCCAAGCAATGTACAGATCTTTGAGGTTTCAAAAATGCATTTTTTTTTAGACTCAAGCTATTCCAAAACTCACAAGATATCCTCTAAAGTTAACTAGGCAAGACAGTTCTGCAGGTTCTAAGCAGTTTCAAGTAGGGACAAATAGGAGAATATAGTGATTCAATATTTCAAATTCAACAACTTATTCTAAGTTGCATTGCAACATTTAGCAAAAATCACATAGAAGTAGTTTTGACACAGAAATAGGTTCCAATTCATTAACTGACCTCACATAAAAAACCTTCATGATTTCAAAATACTACAAACTACATTACAAATCAGTTTTCAAACTTATTAAACTACTTGGATAGGCTAATAATTCATAAAGGCCATTCAGTTTTCAGTTCTAAATCAAAATAAACAAATAAACAGATTTTCAGAGTTTCAGGTTTACAAACTAAATTCTAGCAGTGACTTAAAATCTTAAAAATCATTTTTTCACAAGAAACTAGAAATGCATTAATCACAAATCAAGTTATTAAACATTTAGCCTAGTTATGTATCATATTTTAGTAATTTAGATAGTAAAGGGAGTAACAGGATATGATCATCCAACCAAAAAGCAAACTCAAGATATTCAGCTTTCATGAAACCTTATTCAAGACTACAAATAACTCCATGAATCATTTTAAGGGAAAACTTACTAAATTAAGACAATTTTCAACATATCAAGCAGATCTACTACTTTAAAATGAACTTAAGCTACTAAAAGAAATTATGTTCAACTACATGGGGCAAAATAGAATCTAGAAACTGAAATAAACCATAGGAGTAATTTCTAGATTTCAGAAAAACTATATCTTACCCAAAATAATAGCTAAGTATTCCTATCCTATCAAAACAGTCTCCAAAACCACCACAGTTTCAAAACACAAAGCTAAAAAGCATGAGATTACAGTTTCAAATATAGATTATGGCTAACTAAACTTCTTGTCCTAAACATCTAACCAGCTACCCTTAAAATAAACTTAAGAAACCTTAGACCCCCCATATTAAGTTATTTCCTCCTTTTTTTTAAACTAGTAAGTTATAATATCTATTTGGCATAACATAATCTAACACTTAGCTCGTTTTATAACTTAAAATAATAAAACAAGCCCAGAAATAACAATATTAAGTGTCTAGACTAAGCATTCATGGCATTTCAAATACATTCATGGCATTTCAAATAGTAAACAAGTTTAAACAAAGCATACCATGACTGGAAATAAGAACAAGGATTAGAATAGGATTTGCCTTTATTTGGGGCAACCTAAAGATCAAAGGAAGATTGAATCACCCTTCAAGCAATGAAACCCTTCACTATCCTTAAATTAACTTTCTTTTATATTTTCTTCTATCTCCCATTATATATTGCATTCTTTCATATCTTTATAAACGGTATAATAGATGAAACATAGATTTTTTTTTAGCGAATAAAATCTGACCCCCTCCTTCATTAACAAACTTGCTATTTATAGCACCAAATTTTGTAGGAATCCTAGGACAACATAGAAGGACACCTGGCCCCAATTTTCCCCCTCAAATTCCCCAAGATTCGTACCCTATTCCTATTTCAAAATAAAATCAGATAGGGCAAAACTAAAAACTAACAAACTTGTACCCCAAAATCCAATAAAATTCACGAAAATTAGCAAAATACAGGGAATAGTACATTTGCTAGCACAAAACATCTCATGGTACAAATCCAACGGTGAAATTGTACCAGAATTGTACCAATGGGATAAAAACCCCAAATTCGAACCCACCCATTGGAAATTACCCTAGGTTTTTCCCACACAGGTGCATGTGGTGCACAAGATGGCTAGGGACTCAAGGTCCCACCCATGGCAACCATCATGCATGGCTAAAACCTGAGCAACATCCACAATCACGACTCAAACGATCTAAACAACTGAAAATAAATGAAATAAAACCTAGTAATCACAAAAACACATGAGAGGACACAAAAGCCCTCTTAATTTGGGTAAAAATGACCAAGAACTCGTCATGAAACACCATCAGAGGCGGTCCAAACCCAGCCCTACAAGTCACCTGAAAGAGAAAGAGGGGAGTCGGGGAAGGGAAAAATAAAGTGTGTGTGGGGGGGAGTAGGGGTGGAATTTTACTTTTAGTAAACTTCCACCCCTCGTTTCTTTTTAAAGGATCTCCCCCTTAAGTTTTTAAAAATATTTAAGTTAACACCCCCCCCCCCCCCCCCCCCCCCCAAAAAAAAATTTAAATCAATTAAAGACCATATATTATAAATACGTATATCAGTAACTAAAATAATTATTTCGGTTAATTAGAATTTAAAACTCGTAGATTCAAAATATTTGCTTTAAACGAGCCCAATATTGACATAGTTTCGGGCATTATTTAAAAATGTGAAAAATGAGCCGTAATTCATGCGTCATTTTAATTAGCAATTTTTTTGAATTAGATGGAGCGGGATACATATCTTTCTTCAAATCATATTTGTGAGAGTAAATAGCTCATAATTTTCTTATAATTGTCAATTTTTTTATTAAATAATAATAAAATGTCAGTTTTTCAATTTTCTCGGGATTTTTGAAATTTTGAAAGGAAATATCCTTATTTCGTCTTTGACTCGGGAAATTCGAGATTTAAAATACGCAGCTTATGAGATAAAAATTAGGTGTCAACACATACATTCTAAATACAATTCATGCTTTCATGAAACCATGTTTACAAGTTAGTCACAAAAATCAAGGCCTTCTTAGCCAACTATATCATGTTCATGTTTTTGGGAGTTGCACAAATTACCGAGAAGGCTCAGATATCCTGAAACTATGTAGCCACCGTAGGATAAGGATCGCTCCGTCCAGTTAGGACGATTCCTTAATTTTCCACTGAATGGATCCATCAGGCACGTTACATATTATACCCTAGCAAGGTATAGGGGCTCTGCTAGTCCGGCAAGGTACTAGACTCCACGTACCTACGTGGTGATATTATGTTGTCGATTTATGAAATGCTCTCCCTACTTACCATGTTTTACTCCCTATATATATATATATATATATATATATATATATATATATATATATATATATATATTCATGCTCGTGTTCATGTCCGTGTTCTCGGTTTCACTTCTTATCATGTTATTCCATGTCCCATGTTATTTCTTTCAGTTTCTTTACATACCAATACATTCAATGTGCTGACGTCCCCTTTTATTGCCGGGGCCTGCATTTTATGATGCAGGTACTGATTTATAGGACGACGCATCTTCTTAGTAGGACTTCGCACTTATCAGCTTTTGGGTGAGCCCCATCTCTTCCGGGATTTAGACATTTATTTATTTTCATGATAAGATATGCATTTAAAGGTATGATGGGGGTCTTGTCCCAGTGGGTATTTTTTATGTTTAGACTAATGCTAGAGGTTTCATAGACTAGACAAGTCAGTTAGGTTATGTCAGACTTTCATAGTCGGTTAGCCATTTTAGCTTATTTATGATCTTATCTGCATTCATGATTTAAACAAGTATTTCTATTTAATATTAGGACTTACTATGTTTTACAAAGGCTCACTATGCATCCATGTCTTATTCCGCTTATGATACGTCTCATGATGATTCAGCAAGCCATGTGGTTTGCTCGGTCACATGCAGTATGGCACCAAGTGCCGTGTTACGCCCAGGCCATGGTTCGAGGTGTGACAGATAAATTGGGCCTAGAATGTTGTTCCTCATGCTTAGTATTACTCACATTCCAAAAATCATCCAAAAACAACTAGGAATTCATACTCAATTATCAATTTCCTCATTTTCTAATTTAGGTTCAAAACCCTTCGCTTAACCTGTGAAATTCCACTTTCTAAGCATGGGTTAATGATCCTAATCAATGAAATAATCCTAAAACTCGAATTAGAGAACTTACCCACTGATTTCCTCTTGAAACCTTCACATTTTCTCCACGATCCCCTTTAGTCTTAGTGTTTTAGAATTGGAATGACTTAAAGAAGAAGACATTCTGTCACAACCCAACCGGAGGGCCGCGACGAGCACTCGGTGCTATCCCACCCGGGCAGCCCTTAGCATACTTTCACATCATATCTAGGTGAGCCACATACTAAATCATGCTTTTCATACATCACCATTCTAGCCTCAACGGGCAACAAACACATCTATATCATCATTAACACTATGCCCATATAAATGCACATAAGCCGACAAGGCTATCAAAATAAAATCCCAAAAATATAGGCCGACAAGGCCAGACATATCTAACCATATACACATGTCTACGAGCCTTTAAGAAGGGTGCGTCATATCATAACATATGGGTGGGACAGGACCCCCGCCGTGCCCATGAATATATACACAAAAAAATCTATACCAAAAGTTGCAGCTCCGAATGAAATGGAGCTCCGCTATGTAGTCCCCGAGAAAATACGGCTATGGATCAAGTCTGTCTCCCTGGCCACCTGCGGGCATGACGCAGCGTCCACAAATAAAAGGACGTCAGTACGAAGAATGTATTGAGTATGTAAAACATGATTAATATCAATATGAAAGCATAATAGTCAAAATATGAAATAACATAGGATGAGAGGTAATAGCATCAGCATTATAGCACTTACTTGCTTTCCATAGGACATTCCATTTCTATTGCGTATTCGCGTACATACATTCATATTCGTATTCATCTACCTTTCGTATCCATTTTCGTATTCTTATTCATATTTCCTTTCATACTCATGCTCATATCATATACATAGCCTTTACTTGGCACTTACATAGTCTTAACATATTCGTACTCTTATTGATGTTATATACATAGCATAATCGTACTCATATTGATGTCATATACATAGCATAATCGTACTCATATTGATGTCATATACATAGCATAATCGTACTCATATTGATGTCATATGCATAGCATTTATATAGCATACCCGACCACGAAGGTTCGGTGTTTAACGTACACAGCCTACCAAGGCTTAGTGCCTGGCCCTACCAAGGCTCAGGGTTATTCGTACCCAACTGCAGTGATGCGCGCGCATCGTCATATATAGATATACATATATACATATTCATTATTGTCACGACCCGAGTTACGGGCTATGACGGGTATCCGGGGCTAACCACCGAACACCACTCATATTACTGCTTATCTGCTCTCATTCATAACATGCACACATAATCGTCGAAATCTATCACCATTTGAAACACATCTACCTTTGTAAGCATAAGCCCTTCGGCTATCAAAATGATATATTATATATACATACATATACATGAGGACTATGGGGCCATAACATCCACACTGCGTATCTACGAGCCTCTACTATAGTACTAGCCATATGGATGGGACAGGACCCCGTCATGCCCAATAATGAATATATACATATATGTACCAAAAGAATAATCAATGGCACCTCCGGAGAATGGAGTGCTCTCAAATCAGCCGCTAGCTCCTATGAGTCTGGGTCACCTCCCTGTCTACCTGTGGGCATGAACACAGCGCCGAAGAAAAGGACGTCGCATTTAATATTGTACTGAGTATGTAAGGCATAAATAATATTAATACATCAATGAAATAAGGAGGCACCAATGAAGAGCAATCTGTGACTGACTGAATCACAAAGGAAATCATACATGCATGGCTTACTTTCATACTCATTACTATATCATCTATGCATAAATGTATAAGCTACTCGATCATATAGGTACGGTGTGATAATCAATAGCATTAGTAGTAGCATTAGCCTGTGTCCAGGCCTCCCGAGTCCGGGTTATCATCTCATGCTGCCTACTAGTGGTGTCTGCCCATGCTATCTGGCCATGGTGTATAGCTGCCCGCCTTGGCGGTGACTGCCCGGCCATATAGGCGTGGTGTAAGATCATCATATGGTCATCACATCATACTTATCATAACTCATCATAATATACTTATAGCAATACATACATAAAGACTCATAGATGATCATACTTTATCGGGGTGACATAAGGTCGTGGACCCCCGACTTCATTATGGAACATTCATAAGTATCCTGCCTCACCTTGAAGGAACAACATAAGGTGAGTGTATGTAATGATTAACATCGATGGACTATGGATAGCTTCATTAGCTTAGTTGAAACATCATATCATAGACTATAGCATCTCTAGACTTAGCTTATCATTATCATTATCATACTCGTAGCATATCTCTTATCTCGCATGGCTACTCATGAACAAGGACTCATAGTCTTCTTGAAGATGGAACATTCATAAGAAAGAGGAAATTCACGCCATAGGACTCATGCCTTAGAAATAAAGGGCTAGCCTCACATACCTTTGTCGTTTAACTATTCTATCGCTTGCTCGTCCTCCTTTAATACACTTGTTTATACCTTCAAAGGAATTCATGTCGTCATTAGCTAAACAATCATGAAAACGTACTTACTAAAGCTAGAGAAATTTGGGCAGCATTTCCATTTTTTATACTACTTTCCGCCATATTCCATATCAACTCCCAACATTCATAACAACAATCACAATATCGTAAACAATAGGCATCATCTAATTACATTGCCCACAATTCATGATTTCACTACAATTCTCCATAATCATGACAAAAGTCCATCATTGCATTCTTTCTCCTACGACACTCGTTTCATGTTCTAAATATCATTTATAATGGAATTATATCATCAACATATCCATTTTCATGATTCAATCCCACTACTACTCATTAATGGCACCATTCACCCATTTAAGACCCATTTTCTATTCTCTTCTACCATTCATGTGTTTCAACTTACTAATACTTCAAACAACATAGAAAGACCATAAAACTTACCTTAATTGATAGAGGAATAAGCCTTGGATGACAATTCACCTTTTTCACCAAAACCCTACTTCCTCTCTCTTGGGATTTCTTGAGTTGAATGACTTTAATGAGGTTTCCTTCACTTGATTTCTTGTTGTTGATCTTTGATTTCTCTTGTTTTCTTATGGTTGAAGTGTATGGAAAGGTTCTAGAGATTTCTTGAAGTGAGGAGGTGGAAGATGAAATGAAATGAAATGAGAAAGAGGTCCCTTATATAAATTAAGTTCAGGCCCGACCAGATTATACGGACCAACATACGGTCCGTATGTTTTCTACGGGCCGTATGTCTGGCCGTAGATCTGGTCCAGTGAGTTATGGTATTCTGGGCTGGATCTACGGTTGGACATACGGTCCATACTTTTTATACGGCCAGTATGTCTGGCCGTAGGTTGCTCAGCTTTCCGAGAATTGTTCTCGTCAACTCGTTTAATCTCCGATCCTTATGGAACCTTCTTAACACTTGTCTAACACCTCAATACCAACCTAAGGGATGTTATAACTCTTCCTTAGGGCATCATTAATACACCATTAACTCAATACTCGTAATTCTCATCCGATACACTAACTTATAACTCGCTTTCCTTAACAACTTTCTCTCTTCAATTCAAATGTCTTTGGAAATCTTAATTAGGACTATCAATTGCTATTTCTTTCTTATCCAAGCCTCGTATTCATCATGCCCCTGTGAGTCCTTTCGCTTGTACGCTAAGGGGAAATTTCCGAGGTGTAACATTCTTCCCCCCTTTTAGAACATTCGTCCTCGAATGTTAAGTCGTCGGGAATTCTAGAAAAATTTCGCCAGAGTTCCCCCTATAATATGGCACTACCATCCTATCACAACAACCCATAATATCATTGCCTCACAGGGCCACAACACAATAGCAATATAAATTGGTCACACACGACCCATATACATAAAAGTAAAGCATACATACCTCAAAATCTCGATGTCTCATCATAGATCTCTTCTGGGGGCTGAAATAAATGTGGATATGTGGATTTCATCTTCTCTTCCACTTCCCAAGTCATTTCTTCCCGATTGTTATTTCTCCATAAGACCTTAACAGAAGCCACTTCCTTATTTCGAAGTTTCCGTACTTGCCTGTCTAATATGGCAATAGGCACTTCTTCATAGGTTAACTTTTCTGTAATCTGAACATCATCGACTGGAATGATCTTCGTGGGATCTCCTACACAATTGCGGAGCATCGATACATGGAATACTGGATGAACTAGCTCAAGCTATGAAGGCAAGTCTAGTTCATATGCTACTTGACCCACCTTACGGATGATTTTATAGGGTCCAACATATCGAGGACTTAACTTTCCTTTCTTACCGAATCTCATCACCCCTTTCATTGGTGATACTTTTAGGAACACCCAATCGTTGACTTGAAATTCTAAATCCCGCCGGCGGTTGTCCGCATAAGACTTTTGGCAACTTTGGGCTATCAACAATCAATCTCGAATCATCTTGACTTTTTCTACCGCTTGTTGAATCAAATCGAGGCCTATCAATTGTACCTCTCCAATCTCGAACCACCCAATTGGCGATCTGCACTTTCTCCCATATAACGCTTCATACGGAGTCATCTGGATACTGGAATGGTAGCTATTGTTATATGCAAACTCGATCAGGGGTAAGTGGTCATCCCAACTAACTCTAAAATCTAAAACACATGCCCTTAGCATATCTTCCAAAGTTTGAATGGTACGCTCAGCCTGTCTATCGGTTTGCGGATGAAATGCTGTGCTGAGCCTTGCTTGAGTACCTAGACCCTCTTGGAAAGATTTTCAGAACTCAGTTGTAAACTGTGCTCCTCTGTCTGTAATGATGGATATCGAAATACCATGAAGTCTCACAATCACCTTAATATACAACCTCGCATAATCCTCTGCTGAGTGTGTAGTTCTGACTGGGAGAAAATGAGCTGCCTTTGTGAGTCTGTCCACGATCACCCATATAGAATCCCACTTGCCTCGAGAACGAGGTAGCCCTACAATAAAGTCCATATTGATCACTGCCCATTTCCATGTAGGAATTTCCATTGATTGCAATAGTCCCCCTGGCCTTTGATGTTCTACCTTCACTTGTTGGCAATTTGGGCATTATGCGACAAATTCTGCTATGTCTCTTTTCATGCCATCCCACCAATACATCGATTTAAGATCATGATACATCTTCGTCGCTCCTGGATGAATAGAATATCGAGAATGATGAGCTTCTTCCAGGATTCGGCGACGCAATTCTGCAACATTTGGAACACATAACCTATTTTGGTACCTGAGAACCCCATCTGCCGAGACTTCAAATGGTGACTTTTCTTTTGGGAATTGCACACCTTTATAATACTTCAATTTGGGATCCTCGTATTGGCGCTCTTTTATTTCTGTGTCCAAGGATGAAATTGTGGGATCATGAATACCAATCCCTGCGTCACCTGAATCGATTAACTTCACTCCAAGGTTTGCTAGTTGGTGGAGTTCGTGAATCATTTCTTTCTTCTCTGTGGGAATTTCACATAGGCTACCCATAGATCGGCGGCTAAGCGCATCAGCTACTACATTTGCTTTTCCGGGGTGATATAGAATATTAACATCGTAATCTTTCAATAATTCTAACCACCGTTGCTGCCGCAGATTCAACTCCTTCTGTTTGAAAATGTATTGGAGACTCTTGTGATCAGTATAGATATCAACATGTACGCCATACAAATAATGTCTCCACATTTTTAATGCATGGATAACTGCAGCCAATTCGAGATCATGAGTTGGGTAGTTCTTTTCATGTTTTCGCAGCTGCCTCGAAGTGTTACACCTCGCATTTTGTACATTTGAATATTCCGAGTTAATGGCGGGAAGTTAAGGACAAGGTTATAATTTTTTTCTAGAATGCATAAGTTGCGTATTCATTTCTATTGGTGTGGAGCGTTAAGGATAAATTTGGAATAAGGAGAAATTAAGGGCTAAGAGTGGAAACAAATATTTCATGAAATGGCCAAAAAGGCCAAGGTGACCGTGGGTCCCACCTATATGTTGGCCAATTGTTTCAAGCCAAAAAGAGAGCCATGTGCTCACCTCATCTTGTAGGAGGCATGTGCATGTATGAATGCATAATTCATGACCATGCAAGACTTGAGAAATTTCTAGAAAAATTGAGAAAAAAGTTGGAGAAAGAAAATGGCACATGACCGGCCACATATATATTATATATATATATATATATATATATATATATATATATATATATATATATATATATATATATATATATAAGTAAGGACCAAACAAGACATATTCATCATCCATAAACTCTAGAAAATTCAAGACAAAGAAGAGAGGAGGAAAAAAAAAAGGGGTTCGGCCATGGAGAGAGAGGGCTGGCCGAAACCAGCCCCTCAAATTTGATCATGGAAAATTCTCTCCTTCAAGCTTTCCTACTAAGTGAAGGGTCCTCGTCGACGTGGAGTAGTCGTTGGAACAAGAAAACCTCCTTGCAAGTGTTGTTCTAGCCGAGAAGGGGAGAAGATGAATGGAAGAGGTAAGGTTCAATCTTTATTTTCATGTGTTATGCATGATTTGTGTATGTTGTGGGGTGTAGGAATGAATAGAAGTTCATGAAAATATGGTGTGTGAAGTGTAGCCGTATGCATGTTGTTTGGTGAAGGCATGATGAACAAATTCTATTTAATGTTTGGTTGATGTTGTTAGGATGTTTGCATATGTTTGGCATGTAGAAATGAATGAAATTCATGGAATCATGTGGAATGGGAACTTGGCCGTGTAGGGGCTGTTTTGATAGAACATAATGAACTCATTTTATATAGTATTTTGGTTGTTGATTGTTGTAGATTATGTGATGAAAATGAAGGTTTGATGACTCAAAAGGAAGTCGGAAATGTTGTGGACTGTTTTGGAGAGCAATATGATTTTAATATAGATTCTTGTGTGCATGAGAATAGTGATCGTTAGCATGCGGATTGTTGATATAGTTTATGAGTTAAAAGAAATAAATGCATTGTTGGAGTTCTTATGGCATTTGGAAGATTCGGGTTGGAATGTCTTGAACATGTTGTGAATTGATTATTGATATTGTTATTATGATTGTTGGGTTTGGTTGTTGCTGGGTTGGCCGGGTTGAATTCCCGATTGTTGTTGATTAAAATTGGCCGAGTTAGATTCTCGGGATGGTATATTTACGGGGGAAATGCTGCCAAAATTTTGGTAGACAAATGTTGATTCAAGATTCGGATTTTAGAGGACTCTAATTAATGTTTGGTAAATATGACCAAATTGTAGATTTTGGCGAACTTGGAACTTGAACTTGGAGTAGCGTAAGAGGCGAAAAAAGGTATGTAAGGTTTCACTCTTCTTCCTTTGGCATGTCTTAGATGTAATAGGCGTGAATACGTGTCTCGGGGACCACTCTAATTCTAGAAATCCGAGCTTTGAATTTGACTACTATTCATTCGGTAGAATTGAATTAAATGCTTATGAATAGTTGAAAGAATTGTCTAAACACCTAGAACTTGCATGAATAGGATCCGTTTACCCTAAAACTCTCATAAGTCATGTCATGAAACGTATTATACGTAAATTATGTACGCCGCCTCATTTGACTCGAGGTGGGCCCACTATCCCCTAATTTCCTCCTATGGCTCCATTTGGCTTATTCCGTATTGCGCTTAAAGGAAACTTTTGGACATCATTCCGACTACTAAATAATACTTGTTTTAACTAATCCCTCGATTCCAAGGCATGATTTTCTTCATGAAAGTTTCTAAATGTTTTCCAAAGTATTCATTTTTCTCCAAATCCAAGTTGTACGATTTTGAAAGTTTTCATGACTAAAGCAATGACTATGATTCTATGATGACAAAGATGATGCTAAATATGAGAAAATGTCTATGACACGATGATATGACACGATGATATGACACGATATGCTATGACATGATACGATACATATATGATATGTTCTACGTTCTCTTAATGTTATTCTCCGTTGATAGTCTCGCCTTATAATTATTGTTCCTTCAAGGTGAGACATGAAGCGACCATGATTACTCCATAATGCGATCGGAGGTTTCCGACCTTACGTCCCTCCGATGGATACATGACTTTCTTTGGGCTCTCATGCATGCCATACCTGTATATGTACATGGGTTGGGGGGATGGGATACATGTATATGTGGGGAATGGGAAGGGAAACATGTTTCATTGCCACCTGGTCAGCTGGCTTATCATCCCGGACGCGGGATGACCGGACGCGGGATTTATGGGCGAGCCGGAGTATTTCGACGCAATGTGGGCGAGCCGGCTTGTTCGGCGCCATGATACCATATGACCAGACAAGCATGCATGGCATCCGCCCTCAGGGGCACTCATATGTATAGGTTACAGCTTTACATTATATGATCCCTATGTACCGGTTACAGCTTTACACATGACATGTTCCATATGCACAGCTTACTCCCTTATACGTGATATGTCTCATATGTACAGGATACTCTCTCACATGATATGCTCTACATCTTCATACTGTTGTTGCACATGATTACGTCTCTTTCTATGTTACCATCCACGCCTTGCATATTCAGTACATTGCTCGTACTGACCCCTCGTCTTCGGGGGCTGCGTTTCATGCCGCGCGGCAGTGAACCCGGATGAGCCGAAGCTAGCATAAGAAGATGTCCGGCGAGGTTGGTAGGCTCCACTTGTCCCGGAGTGCTGCCGCCGAGTCGAGCATATGTGCCATGATGATTTGTTCGGAGTTAGAGACTTTGCAGAAAGAGTCGTGGGTATTGAGTTGTCATGTGTAAACGGCTCCAGCAGTTGATATGTTATTATGTTTCATGTCACGAGTCTTATATAATGTCAGATTCTATCTATGGAAAAAAAAATGTTCTATGTATTCATTTCTAACTGATTCATAAAGTCATATGTGTAATAAGAGTCAGCGGGTTCGCTCGGCTCCGAATACGGGGTCGGGTGCCCATCACACCCTAGTAAGACCGGGGTGTGACAAAGTGGTATCAGAGCAGTGGTCGGTCCAAGGGTTGTCTCGCAAAGTCGTGTCCGGCGAGTCCTGTTTATGGATGTGAAGCCGGCCACATTTATAAACGGAGGTCACAAGGCATTTAGGAATTGTTGACCTTCTTTCGTTCTAAGATCGTGCGATAGAGCCAAGTTATAGGAAATAAGATTCCGTATATTAACCTTTGATTTCGGGGAAACAATGTCGATCGAAGAAAGTGACTAGCGATATGGAAGGTTACAAGGCACGCAGTAAGCGAAGGTATGAAAGACATATGCCAAGTAGGGTATTGATATACGATTGAAATGCAAAGTTGGAAATTGGAAAGGAAAGTAAGCAAGAAAGTGTAACACGTGTAGTCATGACGAGCATATGAGGTAAATCTAGTGTTTTTCGGACTTTTATGAATACTGAGAGCCCTGTATGGCTATGATACGATGCGATATGATATGATGTATGTATATGGTGATGGCCCTGTGAGGCACTGTTGGTATTTCTGCGTGCGTGTTTGGAATAGTAAGAAATACGGAGGAAACTGCCGAAATTTTTCTCGGAAATAATACGAGAATGGGATACAAGTTGGAAAGTATTTTGATAAAGGTCATGTTAATAGTAGCGATGAAAGTTGACTAAGCTGTAAAGTACGGCTGCCCTCTAGGAATAAGTTAACTGTGGAACGAGCGGTGAAATAGTAAATAAGAGGTCGGTGGAAATATGGTAGTGCGGAATTTGGAACGGACTTGTGATACTAGGCGATGATTTAGAAAGGATTGGAAGGTTTGGATAAAGTGACATGACTAAGATAAGGGTATGAAGGAAAAAGGAATAGTGAACGTATTGATAAGATAGCCGGTAAGATGTGTTGTGAGGGAATTTTGGGAATATGTTAAAGATCCTGACCTACTCAATATTATGTGCTGAAGGTCGTGCGGTGAGGTGGACGCAATCATACGCGCGCTAAAGCATCGTATTTTCTCAAAGTTTCAAAGTTAAGCGTGCTTTGAAGTGAGGGAAATTTCGGGATGGGTGACCCCCAGGAAGTTTTACGAAAATTTTACAAATTCGGATGTAAGAAGTAAATGAGAAACTGGAGTAATCTAAAGGAAATTAGAGTAGGCGGAGTGACCAGAAACCTTAAGAGGACGCGTAGAACGGGCCGGATCGGGTCGGTGAAGAAAAGAAGTATAAACGGGAAAGGTGATAGGAGGATACCAAGGGAATACCCGAGATAAGTTGAAGTAAAGATAACATTTCAAGAGGACTTTGGACGCTTACCGTCGGAATAAAAGTGCTGCTTAATTGAGATTGGAAATAAGGATATGAGGCAAAGTATAAACGGGCAACGGCATAAGTACACCCCTAAAGGGGGGAAGCGGGCGAGAGGAATGTAAGGATGAGATAGAAACAGTCGACACGGTAATATGTTTGATATGGATGCTTGGATTACAAATGAAACCCCCTTCATGGAAATAAGTCAGTGAGATCGGAAAACCAACAATAAGTGTATAAGGATCAGGATGGTGCTTGAGGCAGTGTGAGAAGTCTTGCAAAAAACCTCGAATGACAGGACATTAGAAAATGGACGTGTATGAAGAAGAAGAGTATGACAAGAGAATGGTATTGGATAGCCTAAGAGATAGTATGAAGGACAACAATAGCTATAAAAAGGGGGCTCCCCCGAGGTGCTTATGAGACCCCACAGGACTAATTGAACATTCGAGGACGAATGTTCTAAAGGGGGGAAGGATGTTACACCTCGCATTTTGTACATTTGAATATTCCGAGTTAATGGCGGGAAGTTAAGGACAAGGTTATAATTTTTTCTAGAATGCATAAGTTGCGTATTCATTTCTATTGGTGTGGAGCGTTAAGGATAAATTTGGAATAAGGAGAAATTAAGGGCTAAGAGTGGAAACAAATATTTCATGAAATGGCCAAAAAGGCCAAGGTGACCGTGGGCCCCACCTATATGTTGGCCAATTGTTTCAAGCCAAAAAGGGAGCCATGTGCTCACCTCATATTGTAGAGGCATGTGCATGTATGAATGCATAATTCATGACCATGCAAGACTTGAGAAATTTCTAGAAAAATTGAGAAAAAAGTTGGAGAAAGAAAATGGCACATGACCGGCCACATGCTTGCAATTATATATATATATATATATATATATATATATATATAAGTAAGGACCAAACAAGACATATTCATCATCCATAAACTCTAGAAAATTCAAGACAAAGAAGAGAG
>NW_026726572.1:0-39623 GCF_029784015.1 Lycium ferocissimum
AAGAGGGGGACTTTTTTCCGAAAAAATTTAAACCCACGTCGGGGGAAGGTTGAATTAGTGGGAATCCAACAAGAAAATAATTTTAGGAAGAAGATTTTGAGGGGCAAATCCAAGGACACGGCCGAATGCCATGTCCCCTTCAATCCTCATCTTTTTTCTTTTTTTTTCTCTAACTTTCTTGAAATTTCCATATGTTTCAAGACCACTAAATATCCCCCTCTTATTTAATTATCACATGCATACTTTGGTCATGGGTTTGGGCCATTTTAAATCCTCACTGCCACCCTCTTCTAATGGGCCTTGATTTTCTTTTTTTTTTTAGCTTCCAATTGGTTACAAATCTCGCTTGAAATTTCCGAAACAAATTTTTAAAGTTCCAATTTTGCCCTTGTCTCTCTCAATACTTCACATTCATATTTTCAAGAGCAACAACATACATATTAATCTTAAATCAAAATATTGCCTCATTCTCACGAATCACAATTATTCTCAAATTTCCCGAACATGCAAAAGTACGGGATATAACACCTTCACCTTGGCCGAAATGGCCTTATTTTTTTTTGTTCTTGGTTTTTCTTGTTTTTCTCCTTCTTTTTCTTGGTCTTGAATCTTCTATGAATTAAAATGAATTATTGGTTTCTTTTTATAAATTCATCACATGGATGAATTTTGTTGGGCTTGGGTCCTTTTATGGACCATGGCCGAATGGCTCTTATTGGGCCTCATCTTCTCCCTTTGTTTTCCATGGGCCTAATTCGGTTGGCCCCGAATTGGCCTAGTCCACCGACCTTTCGATCTTAAAACGTCCATATCTCCTTGTACCGATGTCACCTAGAAACCCATGACCTATGGTTGGAAAGCTAATTCAATTATCTACAACTCTTATTTCCTGGCATTTTTTCTAAATTCCAAACTTATAATACCGTTTTTGCCCCTCGAAGTCAGACCACCCGAAAACATTTTCTTAAAATATTCGTTTGGAGGGCTTCCACTTTGATTTGGCCCCCGGGGTCCTTCATGAGTTGTGTTTAACTTCACGTATGTGATTCATATAACTTGTTACATGTCCGAAAAAAAATCTCGATGTGCGGGCCCCATCTCAACTTACAAATAATCCAGCGTACAAAAGTACAGGATACGATACTATCAACGAGAGTTTAAATTACGTAGCTACAACATGATTGTCAATTTTGAGGAAGCACATGTCACGCTCATACTCTAAAAATGCAGGGTATAACAATAACATCATAAAGGATAAAGAAATATAAGATAAAGACATAACCTGTAACTGATTGCCTCTTAAGGCGGAACCATGCATGCTAACTTTTACCTTTTAAAACAATATCATAACATATATATATAAACTGTCGACCATATTGGTACGGTGTATTCATCATTAGCCGCGTCCGAGGTAACCATCTCATGCCGCCCACTAGTGGTGACTGCCCAGCCAACTAGGCACAGTATTATTATCCATAAGCTGCCTACTACGCCCACCGTTGTGGTGTCTGCCCCTCCAACTAGGCCCGGTGTAATCATACATAAAAATAAGCATGCATGAGAGCCAATTAAAAGCTACAACTCTATCGGAGTGATGTAAGTTCGGTGACCTCCGATTTATATTATGGAACAATCATTATCGCTATATCTCACCTTGAAGGAACAATGATTATAAGGTGAGATCAACGATAACGAATAAAATCAAGAAAATCATGAAATAAGCTCAATAATCTCATAATAACGTCAAATCCATAAGCTTTGGAATCTCCAAGAATGGACTCATTATCATCGTCATTATCGTCATGGAACATACTTATCTTTAACATCATCGGAAGCTTTAAGAATCATGAACTTCTACTTTTGGAAATAAGAAGGTTATGAAAAATATGGATAAAATTACAACATAGGAATCATTCCTTTGAAAGAAGGGGACTAGCCTTAACATACCTTCACGTTTCCATTACTTAATGACTAAATGTTCTCCTCTCAAGCTCGTGACTTTACATTCCAGATAATTTGTACTAAGGTGAGGTCATTAAAAGAATGATTAAGCTTAAACTAAAGTAACTAAGAGCTAACGGAATTTGGGCAGCATTTCCTTTGTTTCATTGACTTCCTTCATATAATAAACAACTCCAAACCATCAATAGCAATATCCATAATACCATAATCGAGAGGCTTCTTTCAAATTAAGCATTGTCCAATCCTCAAACTCCTTTTCAAGGTCATCCATAACAATAGTTACAACACGACACCATATTCACTTACTTATAATATTACCCCAACATCATTAGCACCACCCACAACAAGATTATACTCATAGCCTACTAAGGATCATGACTCAAGTTAATTTAATACTCAAAAATATCATTAAATCCATATTTTATCTTCATCTTCTACTTTCTTCCCTTATCCAAGTTATTCAACCAAATACTTTTAATAACATGAAATAGATGTAAAACTCACCTTTTATTGTGCAAGGATGAACTTTGGATTAATGTATTTCACTTGAATGAAACTCCAACTTCAACACCAAAGGAAATCTTGAACTCTACAAACCCTAGGGAGTCTCTCCACACTTGATTCTCTTGATTCTTGCTTTTTAACCTTTGATTTCTCTTGGGTTTGTGTTAATATGGCAGAGGGAATGTTCTAGAGCCTTCAAGACTTGGAGAAAATGTGGGAAATGAAAAATAAGCACAAGGGTCATCTATATATAAAAAGAGAAAAAAAAAATTGACCCGACTCGATTATACGGCCACTTATACGGTCCATATAAATGGTCGTATAATCCCACCATGGGATAACCCCTCTCTGGAAGGGTTATATGGATTGTACAAGTTATACGGACTGTATAAGTGGTCGTACAACCCATTTTTTTCCGAACTTGCTCTCATTGATTTGTTTGACTTCCAATTCTCGTGGAACCTTCTTGGCACTTGTATAACACTTGATTAACCATCTAAGGAGCCCTATAGCTCTTCCTCAAAACATCACTAAATAAATATAAACTCAATTATTGCGAAAACCTTCCCAAACACAACTTATATTTCACTTCCTTCAAGAAACTTAGTTCCATCGATTCATGTGACTCCAAAATCTTGTAGTACGCACTTTAAAGCTATCAAATACTATCCTTAACTTCATAAGGACTTCATGTTTACCTTATGCTTGCATTAGTCTATTCACAAGGCAACAACTCAAATTTTCTGAGATGTAACAATCGTACCCGGCCCTTTCGGGACTCGGTAAATAAGCATCATCATCATCATCATATCATCTCGCGTCTGGGGCATCCCACGTCTAGGGAAATTTCATATCATCATCAGCATAAAGTACCTGTCCCTTTTCCGCACTCGGTAAACATACCCAACTGATCAGTGGTTGCACATCTACGTCTTTGTACCCGGCCGACTAAAGTGCGGCTCGATAAGTAACATAGTGCAAATAAAGTATATATATATATATAAATGCATGTAGAGTTCAAGAAAAAAACATGGGCCTTTAGGAGTGACGTAAGGTCGTGACCTTCGAATTAGTTATGGAATGTATATCGAGGCCAAAAGGAAAATCAATAGTAGTTATGATATCAATAAACAAGCATAAGGATTATATGTGACATTTTGTGGAATTTAACAAGGGTCAAGGAATGCGCACTAATGGACTTTCAGTCATAATCAACAAGCTCTTTTAGAGAAAATCGTATAAAATATACTTTTCCATAAATCGGTAAATCTCGTAAAACATGGCTTTTTCTCAAAATCCAGCTTTCTTATAAAAACGTATCCTTTCTTTGTAAAACATCAGGCGGTTCGAATGAAGGAGCATGCATGCTAAACAGCTCGAAGACTCGTGCCAAGGAACTGAGGATAGCTAAACCTTACATACCGGTCTCTGCTGCCTTGCTAATCCCGACTTGCTTCCTTATTCCACCGCTCGTCCCTTCGTCCCGAAACCTATATTGATAAATACTTCCTTTAGTCAATTTCGTAGATTCCGTAGATTTAACTTATCCAAATCCTTAGTCTTGAAGAGTTCGATTTACGAAAAATTCGGCAGCACTTCCTCTGTTTTTGTTATATCCCGGCATATGTCAGATAGCTGTAATATCACTAACAACAACAAATATCATCAACAACAACAACAACAATACTCAAGAATCAACATCCACAACCTCAGGAGGGGTTCCGTCTCCTCCTACGATGCCACGATGGAAAAGTCGAGGTCTACGAAGCGTTACACACTTCCCGAGCCTTAGTTGCCACTAGAGCTCACCAAAATTTGTGCCAAAATACCCCTAACCTCTCTAAGGTTTGCTTATGGATGTAAATCTGATGTTTTGGGGGTGAAATTGGTGAAACGGTGAGTTGGTAGGGTATTTATATGCGTGAGGATCGGGTTTGGCTTAATGGGCCGAAGTTAGTGGGCTTTTAAGTGATTTCTAGAATTTCAGTGTAGGTTCGCAGGCCTTTGGCAGTCCGTTTTAAAAGGCTCATAACTTTCTACTCCAATGTCATATTGATGAACGATTTGTTGCGTTGGATTCTAGACTCGACGAACTTCATTTTAGGCTCTTGAAAAACCTCAAAATTCCTTCTATGTTAAAAGTTAAGCTCCCATCTAGTTGTACCAAAATTTGCTTCCAAAATTTCACCAACTTCTTCCAGAGTCCTATTAACTCTCTTTTCTTCTATCCGCTTGATCCTGGTGTCACGACCCAACCCCGTAGGTCGCGACTAATGTCCGAATTGGACACTCATACGCTCCTGACAATCAGAATTAACGTACTAACTTGCATAAATATAAATAATCACATATTGCTACATACTTAGAGATATTCCAATATATTCAACTAACCTCATATAATCAAATTAACATTAATGCTCATACGTTCAATTACTAATCCGTACCCATTCAAACCATATACAAGAACACTTTAAGCAATTCATACAATATTTCAAACAACCCAAACATTGCTCCAACTTACCCGAAACTGCCCCCAAACCCGAGAACACTACTCCCACATTTCTTTCTTTCAAATTCCATAAATTATACTCACAATCCATGCATTAACAATGTCATCCCCTTAACTACAAAATTTACATTACAAGTACAATGACTTCCAAAACAGCCCGCAACCTTCACAAACATCAACGTAGGTCATCCAAAGGCTCATTAACGATATAAAACTCATAACGACAACAACTAAAGCCTTAAGTAACATTTGCTCACCCTTGGCACAAACATGGCCTACATTCGGCCATCCTAATACACACATATATATATATAATTCACACTCATTCAACACACTACAACAACAAGAAAACATGCTACATAAAATTCAATCTACCAATCCAACAATACATAGCACACACACGGCCACAAGCCATGCATGGTCCATGCCCACGGTTCAACTCCAACATATAGGTTTTCATGGATTTCATGCATATTTGCATACTATGACATGCCCACACCATTCACAACACATAAAAGAGAATTAATCCTTACCTTTCCTTCTTCACTTCACACGTCCACTAAAGCTTCCAAGAGTGAAAACGGATGCTCCAATGATTCAAATAACGACTCCACGTTAATAAGAACCCTTGAATTGGTTGTTTTGCTAGAAGAATCAAATTTTTCTATGGCTAATTCTTGGACTTGGTTTTTGCTTCTTGTGGCCGAATCTCCTTCTTTCTCCCTTCTCCTTGTTTTCTTGATTTTTCTAGAAAATGAAATGAAGAGCAAGATGACTTAGTCATCTTTTAATTGTCCATATAAAAATAATTCATGTGGCCATGGCCCCACAAGTAATTGGCCGGCCACTTTGGCCCTTTAATTAATATAATTCACAAATTTTCTTAATTCATTTTTGGCCCCAAATATTTCCTTAATGCTTTCATGCCAACCAAGTCATATGCCACTCTTATTTAAGACAAAATCATGATTAAAAATCCCGACTTCTTGTCCCGGAATAGTCTTGCTCCTAACTTGACATAATTCATTCATGTTGTCCCGTTGCTCAAAATACGGGATATAACATCCTCCCCCCCTTTAGAACATTCATCCTCGAATGTTAAAGTGACCTTACGGGTCTTACAAACAATTGGGGGAGTTCTTTTGTAGATATTACACACAATTCATTCATTGATCAACGCAATCAAGTAAGGAATTTAGATTACCTGCGGGCTCCTGGAATAAGTGAGGATACTTCTTCTTCATCTGCTCCTCCGCTTCCCAGGTCATTTCCTCCCGATTATTATTCCGCCACAGCACCTTAACAGAGGCCACATCCTTGTTCCGCAGCCTTCTTTCCTGACGATCCAGTATAGCTACCGGCTGCTCTTCATAGGATAGTTCTTCCGTGACCTGGACATCCTCCACAGGAAATATTCTGGAAGGGTCACCAATGCACTTACGAAGCATAGAAACATGGAATACCGGGTGTACCGCTCCCAAATCGGCCTGGTAGATCCAATTCATAAGCAACTTTGCCTATTCTCCGAACAATTTGATAAGGCCCGATGTATCTTGGACCGAGCTTCCCTTTCTTACCAAATCTCATAACACCTTTCATAGGCGATACCTTCAAAGAATACCCAATCACCAACCTCGAACTCCAAGTGTCGACGTCGATTATCCGCATACGATTTTACTACCGTCGACTCGGGCCGCTAATAACCTTTCTCGAATAAGCTTTACTTTGTCCACCGCTTCGGATCATATCCGGACCAATTAATTGAGTTTCTCCAACGTCGACCTAGCCGATCGGTGACTCGCATTTCCGCCATATAAAGCCTCGTACGGTGCCATCTGGATGCTGGAGTGGTATCTATTATTATAGGTAAATTCAATCAATGGCAAGTGATCATCCCGGCCTACCTCGGAAATAGATAATACGGGCCCGTAACATATCTTCTAGCGTCCGGATAGTACGCTCGACTTTTCCGTCCGTCGACCGAGGATGAAATGCAGTACTAAGACTTACCTGAGTCCCCAATCCTTCTTGAAATGATCTCTAGAAATTTGTCAGAATCGGGCCCCTCTCGTCGGAGATAATAGATACGGGAACTCCATGAAGCCTCACTATTTCCTTAATATATAATCCGGCATAATCCTCGAACCGAATAGGTGGTCCCGATCGGGAGGAAATGGGCTGATTTTGTCATACCGATCAACGATAACCTTAGATAGAATCTTACCTCCGTGGAGTGCGGGGCAAACCTGTAATGAAGTCCATATTAATTATTTCCCACTTCCACGTCGGTATCTCCATTTCCTGCAATAAGCCATCGGGTTTCTGGTGCTCAATCTTGACCTGCTGGCAATTGGGGCACTGAGCCACGAATTCTGCGATATCCCTTTTCATACCGTCCCACCAGTACAAACACCTGAGATCGTGATACATTTTAGTAGCTCCTGGATGGACAGAATAACGGGCGTAATGTGCCTCGCCCATAACCTGTCGCCGTAGCTCCGCAACCTCAGGTACACACAATCTGCCCCTGTGTAATAATACCCCGTCCGATGTAATCTCGAACGGAGTCTTCTCCTTTTCACGGGCTGTGTCTCTGTAATGCACCAGAACAGGATCTTCATATTGACGGCGCTTTATTTCTTCCAGAATAGAAGATTCAGCAACTTCACGAACAGAAATCCCAGTATCCCCAGATTCGGCTACACGAACTCCAAGACTTGCCAGCTGACGAATTTCACGAACTATTTCTTTCTTTTCCGATGGAACATCCGCCAAGCTGCCCATAGATTTGCGGCTGAGAGCATCCGCCACAATATTAGCTTTCCCCGGGTGGTATAGAATATCAATATCGTAATCTTTCAGCAATTCTAACCATCTCCTCTGCCGCAGATTCAGCTCCTTCTGTTTAAAGATATATTGGAGGCTTTTATGATCTGTGTAGATGTCAACATGAACCCCATATAAATAATGTCTCCATATCTTCAGAGCATGGATCACCGCTGCGAGCTCCAGATCATGAGTGGGATAATTCTTTTCATGTTTTCTGAGCTGCCGGGAAGCATATGCTATGACTCGGCCGTGCTGCATTAATACACAACCCAGACCAACACCTGAAGCATCACAATAAATGACATACCCGTCTGGTCCCTCGGGAAGTGTCAGGCCGGAGTCGTAGTCAATTTCTCTTTCAACAACTGAAAGCTCCGCTCACAGGCATCAGTCCACTGGAATTTGGCTCCCTTCTGAGTTAGCCTTGTTAAAGGCGCTGAAATGGAAGCAAATTTCTCCACAAATCTTCTGTAATAACCAGCCAATCCCAGGAAGCTACGTACCTCTGTCGGCGTTGTAGGCCGGGGCCAATTCTTCACAGCTTCGATCTTCTGGGTATCTACCCGAATGCCGTCAGCTCCAATAATATGTCCCAAGAATGCCACTGATGTCAGCCAGAATTCACATTTAGAAAATTTTGCATATAATTTCTGGTGCCGCAGTACTCCAAGTACCGTCCTCAGATGGTCCGCGTGCTCTTCTTCTGACCGAGAATAGACCAGAATATCATCAATAAATACGATCACGAACATATCCAAGAACGGCCTGAATACCCGATTCATAAGATCCATGAATACCGCTGGAGCATTCGTCAGCCCAAAAGACATAACTCTGAATTCATAATGCCCATACCGGGTCCTGAATGCTGTCTTGGGAATATCTGCCTCCCGTACTCGCACCTGGTGGTAACCAGACCGCAGGTCTATCTTTGAAAAACATTTAGCTCCCTGCAACTGATCAAATAAATCGTCAATCCTGGGGAGGGGGTATTTATTCTTTATAGTTACCTTGTTCAGCTGCCGATAATCAATACACATCCGCAGCGAACCGTCTTTCTTCCTCACAAATAATACCGGTGCTCCCCAGGGTGACGTACTGGGCCGAATAAAGCCCTTCTCCAACAAATCTCTCAGCTGCTCTTTTAATTCTTTTAATTCTGCCGGTGCCATTCTGTACGGAGGAATAGATATGGGCTGAGTGTCTGGCAGCAGATCTATCGTGAATTCTATCTCCCGTTCAGGAGGAAGACCTGGAAGCTCGTCTGGGAATACATCTGGGAATTCATTCACCACTGGAACGGACTGAATAGTCGGTGTTTCAGCTTTTAAATCATGTACGCGAACCAGATGATAAATATAGCCTTTTCTGATCATTTTTCTTGCCTTGAGGTATGAAATAAACTTACCCCTCGGCGTTGTTGTATTACCTGCCCATTCTATAACCGGTTCACCTGGGAATTGGAAGCGGACTACTTTCTTTTGGCAATCAACATTAGCATAGCACGAAGCCAACCAGTCCATTCCCATAATAACATCAAATTCAATCATGTCTAGCTCTACCAAATCTGCCTTAGTGCAACGATCACAGACAATTATCGAACAATCTTTATATACCCGTCTGGCGATAATAGAATCCCCTACCGGAGTGGCTACCTCAAATGGTTCTATTGGTTCAGATTCTATCCCGATTTTATCAGCAATAAGAGGAGAAATATATGATAAAGTGGAACCAGGATCAATCAATGCATATACAGCTCGAGAGAAAACCAGTAATGTACCTGTAACCACGTTAGGCGACGCCTCCTGGTCCTGGCGGCTGGCTAAAGCATATATGCGGTTCGAAGGACCGCTAGAACTGGCTGCTCCGCCACGGCCTCTACCGCGATCGACCGTGCCGCATACCTCGCCCCGCAGGGCGCATGGCTACTAATGAGGAAGATGAACCAGCACACACACACACCTGTAGGCTGCGCCGCACCACCTGCACTACCCCCACGCGGGCAATCTCTCATAACGTGGCCCTGACGGCCACAAATAAAGCAAGCACCTGTAGCCCGATAGCACTCTTCAGGGTGGTACCTCTAGGACACGGAGGTCGGGTGGCCTCGAACCGATGGTACCTCTGCCTGGCTGCGAGCCTGAAGCCCTGGAGCTCTGACCCGCTCCTGAATATCCGGCACTATCGGGTCTCCTGCTGTATAGATCGCGTAGTGGGGGTGTACTCCGGGGCTGGCTGGGAGGAATATCTGCTGTGCTGCTGCTGAGGCTGTCTGCCTCGAGAATCCCCAGAATACCCGGCTGACCTAGCCCTCTTGGGCTGGCGCCTGTCATAACTCCTGTCGGGCTGGCGCCCCCTGTGTCGCTCCTCCATGCCCTGGGCGTATGCCTGTACTCGTGCAATGTCCATGCCCGGCTGAGAAGCCATCGACATACAGCTGTCAATCAGATAATCATCCAGCCCCATAACAAACTGGTGTACCCTGTCGGCCATGTCTGCCACGATATGAGGAGCGTATCTGGCTAAAGAATCAAACTCCAGGCGTCAATTTCCCGGACACTCCTACCACCCTGCCTCAGATGTATGAATCGATGAACACTGCTCGTCTAGTCTCTGGAGGTAGGAAATGGGCAAGAAAAGCCTCCACGAACTCATCCCATACAGCTGGGGGAGCCCCCTCGCCTCTGGACAGCTCCCAAGACTCATACCAATTGGCTGCAATGTCGTGCAGCCGATACGACGCGAACTCAACAGACTCAGTCTCGGAGGCCCTGACAAGCCGCAGCGTACGCCGCATCTCTCTAATGAACTCCTGAGGGTCCTCCTCGGGCTTTGACCCGAAGAACTCTGGCGGATTACAGGTCAAGAAATAGCGAGCCCTCTGACTGTCACGTCCACCAGCATAATCATCTCCTGGTCCCTGTCTCTGGACCTGCCCTGCTACCAGTCTGGTCAATAGCTGAACAGCGTCCCTCATAGCCCTGTCCTCCGCCCCGGGCTGAGGGGCTGGAGGCTCGGGCACTCGAACCTCAGGGGCGGGCGGTGGAGCCGCCGCCTGTCCTGCTGCTGCTCTGATACCACTTTTGTCACGACCCAACCCCGTAGGTCGCTGTTACACCTCGCGTTTTGTACATTTGAATATCCCGAGTTAATGGCGAGAAGTTAAGGACAAGACTATGTTCTAAAATTATTTTAATGCATTAGTAGGTTATGAGCATTATTTATGGACGTTGGTAGTATGGAAATAATGAGAAAGGCTAAGGGTGAAAAAGGAAATTCGCAAAGTGGCACCATGGTAATTTTGTGGAAAGCTAGGGGTAGAATGGGAATTTCACAAAATTCAAGAAAAGGCCATATGGCCGTGTAGTGTGTGTGGTGTATGCCATATTTTAATTAATAAGGGTAATTGTGCATGTGCATGGATGAAGCTTGTAAGAGAAGGAAGTTGGTCATCTTTGCTCATTTTTAAGAAAATTCAAGAAAATGGGAGAAAAGTCTAGAAAAGAAGGAAGGGAGACAAGTGACTAAACTTTAATGACTTAATTATAAATATGTAAAGATGGTGGAATACATGTATATATATATGACTTATTAGTCATAATTCTCATGAAAACTCTAGAGATTTTGGAGAGAAAGAAAGAAAGAAAGGAAAAAAAAATAAGAAAGAAGAAAGAAGGAGAGTTCGGCCAACAAGGGCCAAGAGGGAGTGAAGGAAAAATATTTTTTTCTTCTATTATTTCCACTAAATGGAAGGTTCTCTTTAACATGGAAGGGTTGTTGGAACAAGGAAACCAATTATTCTTGCAATTTCTAACTCTAGCCGAGAGTTGAAGAATAAGGAAAGAGGTAAGGTTCAATCTCCCTCCTTGTGTTATGGATGCTTGGTACATGTTGTAATGTGTAGAAGGGAATGAAAAACATAAAATTTTGCATGTTGAAGGTGTGGCCGTGTAGGTTCTTGCATGGTATGGAAGTGATGAATCAATTCTTATGTAGTATTTTAATTGTTGTTGTTATGTATTTTATGATGAAATGAATGAAAAGCATGAAAAAAATAGAGGTTGTGGAGGTAGCCGTGTATGCATTGTGTTGGCCGTGGGTGTGAGTTGTGTGTATGGAAAAGAATGAATAAATTCTATATAGCATGTTGTTGTTGTTGTGATGTATAGAAAATGGATGAAAAATGCATGAACATATGTATGTAGTATGTTGGCCGAATGGTTTAGGAAGTGGAAGGATTGTTTTAGAAGCTTGTGTTAATCGAATATAATGTTCTTGCATGTATGGAAGACAATGATGTTATTATGGTGTTGTTAGAATATAAATTATAAGGTTGTTATTGTTTTTATTGGAGTTGGAAAGTCTTGAAGAAGGTAGTATGTTGATTGAAATTGTTAGCATGATTGGTGGCATTGTCGTTGATAGTTTGGCCGGGTTGTATTCCCGGGATTGTTGTTGAGTGAAATCGGCCAAGTT
This sequence comes from Lycium ferocissimum, assembly GCF_029784015.1. Taxonomy (NCBI): domain Eukaryota; kingdom Viridiplantae; phylum Streptophyta; class Magnoliopsida; order Solanales; family Solanaceae; genus Lycium; species Lycium ferocissimum. The sequence continues at coordinate 12,278 of NW_026726572.1, forward strand.
AAACTTGGTGGCACGATATATTTACAGGGGAAATGCTGCCGAAATTTTGGTAGCCAAGGGTTATTTTAAGAATCCAATTCAAAATGCACTAATTAAGTTTTGGTAAACATGACCAAATTGTAGATTTTGGCGAATTTGCAACTTGGATTTGGAGTAGCAGAAGGAGCGGAAAGAGGTATGTAAGACTTCACTTTCCTTTCGTGGCATGTCATAGATGCAATAGGGCTGGATACGGGCCTCGGGGACCATTCCTTTTCTCGGAATTCAAGATTGAAATTAGTCACTATTCATTCAGTAGAATTGAAATAGAAATGGTGCAAAATGTGGGAAAAACCTCCTAGACCTCTAGAACTTGCATAAATAAGACCCGACTACCCTAAAACTCTCCTAAGTAATGTCATGAAACGTATTATACGTCAACTGTGTACGCCGCCTCATTTGACCCGAGGTGGGCCCATTGTTCCCGGATTTTCTTTAGTGCTCCGTTTACCCACCGACAAATGTTGTAACTATTCTAAGGGGAATATTTTCATGATGAAAGTGATGACGATGATGTAAAGGAAAGAACATGTCTATGACTCCATGACTATGAGCCTTAAGTCAAGAATTCAATGCGAGTATGGAAGTGATAAACTAGTCCTTGATCTTCGATTCTACCCTTTAGCTATGGTATTATTTTCTAAAGATTTCGAGTCTACAAATAAACGCATATGATGTCCATGATCTCATTCCATGTTTTCTTTAATGGTATCTGTCCGTTGATAGTCTCGCCTTAAAATACTCGTTCCTTCAAGGTGAGACAAAGCGATCCGGTTAATCCATAATGTAATCGGAGGTCACCGACCTTACGTCACTCCGATAGACACATGACCTTCCTTGGGCTCCCATGCATCTTGTTTATATGATAATGTATATGATACATGATATTGATGAATGTACATGTATATGTGGGGAATGGGGAGGGCAGCGTGTCCCCGATTCGAACGGCCTATCATCCCGGACGCGGGATGCCGGACGCGGGATATGGGATATATATATATATATATATATATATATATATATATATATATATATATATATATATATATACTTGATATACCGTTGGGAGGGGGGTGGGGGAGCGATGAATTCGGCGTACAGAATCGCGAGTAAAAAAGTACCGTTTTTCGAAAAGTATCTGTTTTCTATGTACAAGAATAAGAAACACTGTGTTCAAAAAAAAAAAAAAAAAAAAACTAGGCATGCATGGTATCCGCCCTCAGCGGCACGCACATGTACAGGTTTCTTTCAACCCATGAAATGCTTCATATTTCTATGCAGTTACCGTCCATATGTACAGGTTATCCTCTTATCTCATAATAGATTCTATAATCCCATGGTATTGTTGTTCATACTTATGTTCCTGTTCGTATTATTATTCATGTCTTACATACTCAGTACATTGCTCGTGCGACCCCTCTTCTTCGGGGGGTGCGTTCCATGCGCGCGGTACACCGGACGGATTGAAGTTAATATAGAAGATGTTCCGGCGAAGTTGGCAAGCTCCATTTGGCCGGAGTGTAGCCGAGTCGGAGTACACGTGCCGAGATTCGATTACGGTTAGAGACTTTGCGGACGAGTCGTGGGTACCCGAAGTCGGTACGTCGGTGGCTTCATAGGCCAATGTGTCAGTTTGTATTATGATATAAGTCTTATACAGTTATAAATTCGAATTGCTCGGAAAGCAACAGAAAGAATATTTCAGTAAGCTTTGTCATGTGTACTTGACTTAGAGATTCAAAAAATTTACGCATGGAATAAGAGTCAGAGGGTTCGCTCGGCCCTAGGTAAGGGTTGGGTGCCCATCACACCCTGATCAAAATTGGGGTGTGACAAAGTGGTATCAGAGCAGGTCGGTCCAAGGGTTGTCTGCAAAGTCATGTCCGGTAGAGTCCTGTTTATGGGTGTGAAGCCGGCCACATTTATAAACAGGAGGCTACGGGGCATTTAGGAATTGTTGACCTTCTTTTACGTCTTATGATCGTGCGATAGAGCCAAGTCATAGGAAATAAGATTCCTTATGCTAATCGTTGATTACCGTAGGCGCCCAGTATCGGCGGAAAGAGGCAAGGAATGATATGGAAGTCAAAAGAGGTGAGACTGGATGAATATATTTGTTTTGTCACGTGGAGTTGGGCGCCAGACAGGAAATAGTCATACATATAGGTGGAAGGTGAACATTAGGAACTAAAAAGGGCAAAACGGCCATTGTAGGAGAAAGGACGTGTTACGAAAATGTCTCGGAAGCTGTAAAGTTTTGATTGGCTTCAGATCAAGTAGTAAAGGTCATGTGAAAAAGCGGACGCGAGAATATCGACATTAAGGCACCGAATTCCAGTGAAGTTTTTGGGTTAAGCGTGCCCAGGTGGGAGCAATTCTAGGATGGGTGACCCCCTGGGAAGTTTATAAGAAATTCTACATATTCGAACATCAGAGACAACAGGAGGCTGGAGCAACCTAAGGGAAACTAGAGTGTATGGAATAATTGGAGATCATAAGAAGACGCGTAGGACAAGGCAGACTTGCTCGGCGAAAAGACAGGGAGTGCATCATAGCCCTAGAAATAGGATAGGCTTGAACGGTGTTTGGAAGTATTTTGTGGGCTAGTTAATAGTAATTATACATATGTATATATGAAGGTGTAGGATATCCCAACATGATTGTATCGGTGGACATGTGAATCTCAGCGACCAAAGTTACGATACGAAAGGCATTAATCGAGCAAAAGTACTAGAAGTTTGAGTGGCGGCAAGAGTAAATGGTACAAGTCTTGCAAAGTAAGCCGTTATTATTCTACTATAGATTGAGATTGGGAATGAGGATATGAGGCGAAGTATAAATGGATAATGGTATAGGTACACCCCAAAAGGGGGGAAGTAGGTGAGGGGAATGTAAGGAGGAGATATAGACAGTTGATATGGTAGTGTATTTGACCTGAACGCTTAAGCTGCTAAGGGGACCCTTTACTGAAGTGAATTAGTAAGGTCGGGGGAAACCGACAATGAGTGGATGAAAGTCCGGATAATGTTTAAGGTAATATGAGAAGTTCGCACAAACTTTGAGTAGTGCGACGCCAGAAAATGGACGTATATAAAGAGAAAGAGTATGACAAAGAGAACAGTATTGGATAGCTTAAGAGCTAATATGAAGAATGGAAATAGCTTTGAAAAGGGAGCTCCCCCGAGGTACTTATGAGACTCCGGACAACTAATTGAACATTCGAGGATGAATGTTCTAAAGGGGGGAAGGATGTTACACCTCGCGTTTTGTACATTTGAATATCCCGAGTTAATGGCGAGAAGTTAAGGACAAGACTATGTTCTAAAATTATTTTAATGCATTAGTAGGTTATGAGCATTATTTATGGACGTTGGTAGTATGGAAATAATGAGAAAGGCTAAGGGCGAAAAAGGAAATTCGCAAAGTGGCACCATGGTAATTTTGTGGAAAGCTAGGGGTAGAATGGGAATTTCACAAAATTCAAGAAAAGGCCATATGGCCGTGTAGTGTGTGTGGTGTATGCCATATTTTAATTAATAAGGGTAATTGTGCATGTGCATGGATGAAGCTTGTAAGAGAAGGAAGTTGGTCATCTTTGCTCATTTTTAAGAAAATTCAAGAAAATGGGAGAAAAGTCTAGAAAAGAAGGAAGGGAGACAAGTGACTAAACTTTAATGACTTAATTATAAATATGTAAAGATGGTGGAATACATGTATATATATATATGACTTATTAGTCATAATTCTCATGAAAACTCTAGAGATTTTGGAGAGAGAGAAAGAAAGAAAGGAAAAAAAATAAGAAAGAAGAAAGAAGGATAGTTCGGCCAACAAGGGCCAAGAGGGAGTGAAGGAAAAATATTTTTTTCTTCTATTATTTCCACTAAATGGAAGGTTCTCTTTAACATGGAAGGGTTGTTGGAACAAGGAAACCAATTATTCTTGCAATTTCTAACTCTAGCCGAGAGTTGAAGAATAAGGAAAGAGGTAAGGTTCAATCTCCCTCCTTGTGTTATGGATGCTTGGTACATGTTGTAATGTGTAGAAGGGAATGAAAAACATAAAATTTTGCATGTTGAAGGTGTGGCCGTGTAGGTTCTTGCATGGTATGGAAGTGATGAATCAATTCTTATGTAGTATTTTAATTGTTGTTGTTATGTATTTTATGATGAAATGAATGAAAAGCATGAAAAAAAATAGAGGTTGTGGAGGTAGCCGTGTATGCATTGTGTTGGCCGTGGGTGTGAGTTGTGTGTATGGAAAAGAATGAATAAATTCTATATAGCATGTTGTTGTTGTTGTGATGTATAGAAAATGGATGAAAAATGCATGAACATATGTATGTAGTATGTTGGCCGAATGGTTTAGGAAGTGGAAGGATTGTTTTAGAAGCTTGTGTTAATCGAATATAATGTTCTTGCATGTATGGAAGACAATGATGTTATTATGGTGTTGTTAGAATATAAATTATAAGGTTGTTATTGTTTTTATGTTATAGCCCGTACTCCGTACATTCGGACGTTGTGAGAAGTTAAGGACAAGACTATGTTCTAAAATAATTTTAATGTGCGGGTTGTTAGGAAATATTATTGGTGAACAATGGTAGTATGGAAATGTTGAGAAAGGTTAAGGATAAAAAGAGAAAATTCGCAAAATGGCCCAAGGTAATAATGTAAAAGCCGAGGGGCAAAATGGTAATTTCACAAGTATTCTAGAAAATTCTTGAATGGACCAAAGTTTAAATAATAATAAGACAAATGGTCATACTTGCTATTTTAAGAAAATTCTAGAAAATGGTGAAGGGAGCTAATTATATATATAATAATAAGAATATATGGACAAAGCTTATGAGATAAGCTAAGTGGTCATCTTTTATTCAAGAAAATTCAAGAAAAAGGATGAAAGCTCGAAAAAAAATAAAAATAATAAACAATAAAGAAGGAGGGCATGTGCCCCTCACATGCTTGAGGAAACTATATATATGACTTATTAGTCATATTTCTCCACACAAAAATCATGAAATTGCAAGGGAGAAAGAGAGAAAGAAAGAAAGAAAGAGAAAAAAAAAAAAAAAAAGAAGAAAAAAGAGAGATAGGAGGTGGTTCGGCCACCATGGGGTATGGAAGGGAGGTCAATGAAGAATTATTTTCTTCTTGCATTCCAAGTGATTGGAGGGTCCTCTACAACGTGGAAGAGTCATTGAAACAAGAAAATCATTCGTTGGCACAAATCCATAACCTAGCCGAGTTGAAGGAGCAAGTGGAAAAAGGTAAGAACCAATCTTCCTTTATGTGTTATGGATGTTTGGTACATGTTGTAGTATGTGGAAATGAATGGAATTCATGAAAATATGGAAGTTGTGGGTGTTGGCCGTGTGCATGGTGTATATGTTGTTGTATGTAAAGATGATGAACTAATTTTATTTAATATCATAGTTGTTGTTGTAATGTATAGGAATAGGGAAAATTTATAAAAATATGTATTATAGTTGTGGTGGCCGAAAGTGAGGATGGTTGGCAAGTTATGATGAATTGATTTATTTGATAGTTTAGTTGTTGTTGTTGTGGATTCCATGAAGAAAATGAAGGTGTAATGACTTAAAATGAAGTTGTAATCGTATCGGAATGTTGAAGAAGTTGATGCAATATTGGTTTGAATTCCTACATTGCATGAATAGTGTTTCTAATGTATGGTCGCGATCTAGCTTATGAATCTAGAATAAGAGAAATGTGTTGTTAATGTTTTTATGGGAGTTGGAAGGTTTCGGGTAGCATTGTACAATTGGTTGGGTCATTGTGAACATTGTGGTGTTGTTAGAATAATTGTTGGTGTTGTTGATGATAATGTGGCGGGTTGCATTCCGGAATTGTTGTTGATTAAAATTGGCCAAGTTGAACTTGGTGGGATGGCGTATTTACAGGGGAAATGCTGCCGAAATTTCGGTAGCCGAGTGTTATTTTAAGATTCAGCCTTTAAAGGCTTCTAATCAATGTTCGGTAAACATGACCAAATTGTAGATTTTGGCGGATTTGCAACTTGGATTTGGAGTAGCGGAAGGAGCGGAAAGAGGTATGTAAGGTTTCACCCTTCTTCCTTGGCATGTCTTAGACGTAATAGTTTTGGACACGGGCCTCGGGGACAATTCCTTTCCTAGAAATCCGAGATTGAAATTAACTACTATTCATTCAGTAAGATTGAAGTAATTGCTTATGAACAATTGAAAGAATTGTCCAAACACTTAGAACTTGCATGAATAAGACCCGATTACCCTAAAACTTTCAAAAGTAATGTCATGAAATGTATTATACGTAAATTAAGTACGCCACCTCATTTGATTCGAGGTGGGCCCACTACTCCAGAATTTCCTTCCATAGTTCCACTTGGTTTATTTTCGTACTATGATTACGATTTCTTAAACGTTATTTTTAGCTTTCTTATCTCCAAAAGTACGATGTTCAAGATCCTACGGCATGATTCCTCTTTCCTAGCAGTTCATGAATGTTTTTCCCTAAAGTGCTTACCCTCAAAGGTTAAAGTCTCACAATTTCAAAACTTTTCCTATGACGTGAAAATGAGAATATTTTTATAAGAATAGAAAGAATGAAATGTTTTCTACTATGTCTCTTGTCCTCAAAAGTTACAGTTTGATGATAATACACCGCGCCTATTAGGCCGGGCAGTCACCGCAGAGGCGGGCAGTGTAGAAGTATGAAAAAGATGAAGTGTTTTCTATGAAGCGCATGATAAGATGATTTTGATCTCAGAAGTTTCTAAGGCTTATGATTTTAATGCCACGACGAGATTATCGAGGCTATTCTTATAATTTCATTGAATGGCTCATTGTTGTTAGTCTCATCTCATGAATTGTTCCTTCGAGGTGAGATCTATCGATGAGGATTACTTCATACTACGAATCGGAGGTTCCCGACCTTACGTCACTCCGATAGAGTTATAGCTTTTCTTTGGGCTCTCATGCATGCTTTATAATTATTGATGTTTTTTTTATATGACACCGTGCCTACATGGCCGGGCAGTATCACACCGCGCCGTCCCACGGGCGGCCGGGCAGACACACCACTGCAGTGGGCAGATTATACCCCGGACGCGGGAGGCCTGGACGCGGGCTTATACACCGTTCCTATATGGACGGGCAGTTACACACCGATCCTACGTGGTCGGGCAGTTTACTTGTATGTTTTTCGAAAGAAAGGTTTTTAAAGAAATGTTTTTTTTAGAAAAGAAAGTTAGGCATGCATGGCATCCGCCTATGAGGCATTCAGGCGTACAGGTTACTCTCTCATCTCGTGACATGCTCTATATTGTACTCTGTTGTTATTCATATTTACATTCTTGATTATGTTATCATTTATGCCTTACATACTCAGTACATTGCTCGTACTGACCCCTCTTCTTCGGGGGCTGCTTTTCATGCCGCGCAGGTACACCCAGAAGGATAGAAGCCATGATAGAAGATGTTCCAGCGAAGTTGGCAAACTCCATTTGTCCTGGAGTATCGCCGAGTCAGCGTGCTATGCCATGATGTCTTGTTTGAAGTTAGAGACTTTGCAGACACAGTCGTGGGTTTCGGGAGTCAGTCTGTATTATGGCCAAATTTTTATACAGTTACGTATCTTTTGACTTGAAAGCAACAGAGGAATATTTCAGTAATCTTATTATGTATGTTTGCTTTAAAGGTTCAAAAAAAAATTTTAAGTACGTAGTAAGAGTCAGCGGGTTCGCTCGGCTCCGATTACGGGGTCGGGTGCCCATCACACCCTAGTAAGATTGGGGTGTGACATTTTATTGGAGTTGGAAAGTCTTGAAGAAGGTAGTATGTTGATTGAAATTGTTAGCATGATTGGTGGCATTGTCGTTGATAGTTTGGCCGGGTTGTATTCCCGGGATTGTTGTTGAGTGAAATCGGCCAAGTTAAACTTGGTGGCACGATATATTTACGGGGGGGAAATGCTTTGCCGAAATTTTGGTAGCCAAGGGTTATTTTAAGAATCCAATTCAAAATGCACTAATTAAGTTTTGGTAAACATGACCAAATTGTAGATTTTGGCGAATTTGCAACTTGGATTTGGAGTAGCAGAAGGAGCGGAAAGAGGTATGTAAGACTTCACTTTCCTTTCGTGGCATGTCATAGATGCAATAGGGCTGGATACGGGCCTCGGGGACCATTCCTTTTCTCGGAATTCAAGATTGAAATTAGTCACTATTCATTCAGTAGAATTGAAATAGAAATGGTGCAAAATGTGGGAAAAACCTCCTAGACCTCTAGAACTTGCATAAATAAGACCCGACTACCCTAAAACTCTCCTAAGTAATGTCATGAAACGTATTATACGTCAAGCGTGTACGCCGCCTCATTTGACCCGAGGTGGGCCCATTGTTCCGGACTTTCTTTAGTGCTCCGTTTACCCACCGACAAATGTTGTAACTATTCTAAGGGGAATATTTTCATGATGAAAGTGATGACGATGATGTAAAGGAAAGAACATGTCTATGACTCCATGACTATGAGCCTTAAGTCAAGAATTCAATGCGAGTATGGAAGTGATAAACTAGTCCTTGATCTTCGATTCTACCCTTTAGCTATGGTATTATTTTCTAAAGATTTCGGAGTCTACAAATAAACGCATATGATGTCCATGATCTCATTCCATGTTTTCTTTAATGGTATCTGTCCGTTGATAGTCTCGCCTTAAAATACTCGTTCCTTCAAGGTGAGACAAAGCGATCCCGGTTAATCCATAATGTAATCGGAGGTCACCGACCTTACGTCACTCCGATAGACACATGACCTTCCTTGGGCTCCCATGCATCTTGTTTATATGATAATGTATATGATACATGATATTGATGAATGTACATGTATATGTGGGGAATGGGGAGGGCAACTGTGTCCACCGATTCACTGCCTATCATCCGGACGCGGGATGCCGGACGCGGGATATGGGATATATATATATATATATATATATATATATATATATATATATATATATATATATATAATATGATATACTTGGGACACTGTTGGGGAGGGGGTGGGAGAGCCGATGAATTCGGCGTCTGTAACTGCGAGTAAAAAAGTACCGTTTTTCGAAAAGTATCTGTTTTCTATGTACAAGAATAAGAAACACTGTGTTCAAAAAAAAAAAAAAAGAAACTAGGCATGCATGGTATCCGCCCTCAGCGGCACGCACATGTACAGGTTTCTTTCAACCCATGAAATGCTTCATATTTCTATGCAGTTACCGTCCATATGTACAGGTTATCCTCTTATCTCATCATAGATTCTATAATCCCATGGTATTGTTGTTCATACTTATGTTCCTGTTCGTATTATTATTCATGTCTTACATACTCAGTACATTGCTCGTACTGACCCCTCTTCTTCGGGGGCTGCGTTCCATGCGCGTTTGTACATCAGACGGATTGAAGTTAATATAGAAGATGTTCCAGCGAAGTTGGCAAGCTCCATTTGGCCTGGAGTGTAGCCGAGTCAGAGTACACGTGCCAGGATTCCTGATTACAGTTAGAGACTTTGCAGACAGAGTCGTGGGTACCCGAAGTCGGTCTGTCAGTGGCTTCATAGGCCAATGTGTCAGTTTGTATTATGATATAAGTCTTATACAGTTATAAATTCGAATTGCTCGGAAAGCAACAGAAAGAATATTTCAATAAGCTTTGTCATGTGTACTTGACTTAGAGATTCAAAAAATTTACGCATGGAATAAGAGTCAGAGGGTTCGCTCGGCCCTAGGTAAGGGTCGGGTGCCCATCACACCCTGATCAAAATTGGGGTGTGACAGTCGCGACTAATGTCTGAATTGGACACTCATACGCTCCTGACAATCAAAATTAACGTACTAACTTGCATAAATATAAATAATCACATATTGCTACATACTTAGAGATATTCCAATATATTCAACTAACCTCATATAATCAAATTAACATTAACGCTCATACGTTCAATTACTAATCCGAACCCATTCAAACCATATACAAGAACATTTTAAGCAATTCGTACAATATTTCAAACAACCCAAACATTGCTCCAACTTACCCGAAACTGCCCCCAAACCCGAGAACACTACTCCGACATTTCTTTCTTTCAAATTCCATAAATTATACTCACAATCCATGCATTAACAATGTCATCCCCTTAACTACAAAATTTACATTACAAGTACAATGACTTCCAAAACAGCCCGCAACCTTCACAGCATCAACGTAGGTCATCCAAAGGCTCATTAAAGATATAAAACTCATAACGACAACAACTAAAGCGTTAAGTAACATTTTCTCACCCTTGGCACAAACATGGCCTACATTCGGCCATCCTAATACACACACATATATATATAATTCACACTCATTCAACACACTACAACAACAAGAAAACATGCTACATAAAATTCAATCTACCAATCCAACAATACATAGCACACACACGGCCACAAGCCATGCATGGTCCATGCCCACGGTTCAACTCCAACATATAGGTTTTCATGGATTTCATGCATATTTGCATACTATGACATGCCCACACCATTCACAACACATAAAAGAGAATTAATCCTTACCTTTCCTTCTTCACTTCACACGTCCACTAAAGCTTCCAAGAGTGAAAACGGATGCTCCAATGATTCAAATAACGACTCCACGTTAATAAGCACCCTCGAATTGGTTGTTTTTCTAGAAGAATCAAATTTTTCTATGGCTAATTCTTGGACTTGGTTTTTGCTTCTTGTGGCCGAATCTCCTTCTTTCTCCCTTCTCCTTGTTTTCTTGATTTTTCTAGAAAATGAAATGAAGAGCAAGATGACTTAGTCATCTTTTAATTGTCCATATAAAAATAATTCATGTGGCCATGGCCCCACAAGTAATTGGCCGGCCACTTTGGCCCTTTAATTAACATAATTCACAAATTTTCTTAATTCATTTTTGGCCCCAAATATTTCCTTAATGCTTTCATGCCAACCAAGTCATATGCCACTCTTATTTAAGACAAAATCATGATTAAAAATCCCGACTTCTTGTCCCGGAATAGTCTTGCTCCTAACTTGACATAATTCATTCATGTTGTCCCGTTGCTCAAAATACGGGATATAACACCCGGAACCTTCTGAAACTTCCCATACATGATATTTATTATTAATTATACTTGATAAGGGTCATGTCCCCTGGTTCCAAGGTTTTCCTTCCCGGTTATGACTTACGGGATCATAATTTATCCTTTACTTCATTGTTACGTACTTCCCATAGCTTGTACCTTTCAAGACTTCACGGGATGTCACAGATATTCCAATAATATGGTGTAATACGTGGCATGCTCATGCTCCAAGAGGGCAGGGCGTAACATTCTCCCCCTCCCCCCCTCTTAAGAACATTCATCCTCGAATGTTAACAGTCGAAAGGTTTCCTCACTTGTCGTGTCCGTTCTCCTAGAATTCTGATATCATTCCACGGGGCTGAAGCTATATTGGACTTAAGCGTGCTTGTATACACCAACACTTCTCCTGAAGGCTTCCTCAGCCGATTATCTCTTGAATCTAGATCCTCATTTCAGTACTACTTACATCCTACATCTTCTACTCTAGCTACTACCTTCCGACCAGCTATAACCACTGAGTCTACTTCGTTGTCTAGTGTGGATGGCCTCAAGTACCTTCGGCTGTCCTGAACCAACCTTTCTTTCTCTGTCCGCATAAACACCTCCTTTGTCACTTTTGTCCTTCCTGATTTGCTTGGATCTGTCATGCACATAGCATGTTGTCTAGTGTATAATGTACTTCCATAAGACCTTGAAAGTATGGGGTCCTCTCTTATTACGGTCCGTCGTACTATGGCATACGGTTAATAGTGTTAGTATTTGCTTTGCCTGTCCCCAAACATACGTTCTTGTCTTCATTACCACGCAAGTTATCTTTGCGAGCAAGACCTTTTTAGCTCGACGCTTTGTCTCCCATATACTAACTCTTGTTTTCCTTTTTATTGATTAACTATGAGGTATCGCTGTATACTTGAACCTGACGTCCTTCTTATCTTCGTCTTCTGAACTTATATTTAGTTTTCGCTAATTCCTTTGTCTATCTTGTTGATAATCTGCCTCCAAGAGTCCCTTTCTTCCTTTTCTGCACCCTTGTGCATAGATGGAAAAGGTTGATGATCAATGGACTTACTCGGTTATCCTCAGAGTCTTCCCCAGCATCCTTTGTCCTTATATTTACCTTTTAATCCTTCATTACTACCTGTTGTCATTGAGTTAGTGTGGTACGAGGTACTCTTTCCTTGGTGCATTTGCCTCCTGGCTGCTTTCGGAGTCCTCATGACTATCCTTAATTCTTACAATAACGTTCCCAACTTCCATACCTTTACATCAATCTTGCGTCTTTACTCAAAAAGTTTCCTCCCTCTTCCTATATCTAATATCTGCCCTCAGGGGTGCCGACAATGCTTGGCCTGCTCTTGGTGATAAAGTGACAATATGCTCCTTAGATCTGGCTAATACTTGGGAAATTCTGTTTCTGGTTCTTCCAGTCGTTTGGCTCCTGATAGCATCTACTTATTGTCGTTCTCGTCTTAGGCCCTTTTCGCATTAATCATCCTTCGTGTGACATCTTCTTAATGGCCATAGGTTTTACGCTTACCCCTTTCTTGCGGTTATGGACTTCCACTCAGTGCCTGTCTTACTCTGATGTCTAAATCTTTGGTTATTTTGTCGTTGCTCGCTTCCCCTTATCTGATCATTGGTCCTTACCATACTATTCCTCGAGTGAGCTCAATTCTTAGGCGATGGTGTTACTTGGGATTTGGGGGGTGAATTCCATTGCTGTCCTAATCGTCCTACTGTCACTGCTCTTGACAGCGATTAGTCGTACTCCTTTTGTCTTATACCTTACTCATCCTTGCTTGTCTTGGAATTCGGTGATCCGTATAATAGCTTATACCTGCGTCCATGGTAGGTTACCGGATCACATTACAGTCGCATCATACTGTCTCCAGTATCTTCTGCTTATGATGTTTCCGGATTGCGTCTCTACCTCTTAATTACGAGAGATACCTCTCCACCTTTTGACTATGTCTAGGTCCTTTCCCGATATCCGTTCTACTTCTATTATCCATATTGCGTCTCTTTCGGGTGGTTACCTTACCTTTATATTCTTCCTTTCCTATTCCGTTCTCCCTCCCCCCTTATAGGGGTGTCCTTACCTTTCTTTACTAATTCATACTTGAATTGCACCAGCCAACCAAAACTACCTATATGGCTTACCCTCGCATAGGGCGCTCATTACCTGCTGCAGTTGGCTTATCCCTTGATCCCGTGGTGACTGACGGACATACCACTAATCAAGTCCTAGTCGACGGTTGGGATACCTTGTAGCAAACAGGGGTATTACCTGAGCCGGCGCATCATTTTAAGGTCCTTCCAATCTCATCCAACTACACTGACCCTCTCTTTCAACCTATACCTTATTCGTGTTCTGAGAACGCATCCTTTACTTGCATTTCCTTCTCGAATCTTCTTTAGCAAAGAATAGAACTCGAGGAATACTGAAGCCTTTGTCACGTGTTGAGTCCTTTCTGCATTCCTGACTGTTTGGGGCTCTCAACCTTGTTTCGGAGTAGAAGTTAGATTCCATTCGCGTGTTACTTACTTGTCCTTGGCAATATTCGTATCCCTTCTTTGCGGCTGAAATATGTTGATTCACTTCAAAAGATTCTGTAGAAAAACAAATAAGTCTTGAATCATGCTCTCATTCGTATTGCCACCCGTAATATAGTCCTTAACCAATATTTTCCTAGAATGTCATGGAATGCTTCCTTACACTTCGCCTCTCTGCTACTAATGTCGTATAACACCTTATGTTTGGAATAGCTTGAGCGGTTCTCTTGATCAACTTCGACCTTTAATACCTTTGTCCATAGTTTTCCCCCTGACACGATTAGGGTCTTGTCCTTAGAATTCTCATCGTGGTTTCCTGGTGTGGCCTTTTTAGCTTTCTTCTCATTGTGACCTTAATTTTTGGGTTGGCGGTCTCTAGTACACTTGTTATAGTCAAATTTATGGTTGAATGCTCCTCGAGTTAAAGTGTCTTACCTTGTTACTGATCCGTACTTGATTCCCTTCGTAATAATCTTGGTCTTGTCCCGCTATTTCCAAGATACTTATTCGAAGATTGGCACTTTTTTAGAGCGCGGTTGACCTGTAAGTCCTTCTACTTTGCCTTCTGACGTCAACTCTCTCAACTCAATCCCTTCTCTGCTGTCTTACTCTCCTCCTCTGGGTTTTAGAGTGTTCCATTGTCCGGTTGTCCGTGTCTACTATCATGTTTCCGTCTAGACTTCCATATACTTTACTCTTTTCTCTAGATTGTGAAACTCCGTCCCTTTTCATGTTGGTCAATTCCCAGAATTCTCTGAGACGGGTCTAAGGTGGTTAAGATCCTCGTATCCCTGCACTTCATTCATATACATTACTTGGGCGTTTACTAAGACGAATGCATGCCTGCCTATGATCTTCGCTTTACTTAACGCTGTCTACACTCAATGCACCTTATTGATCTGAATCTGTCATTAGTTCCTCGGGTCTTCCCCCAATACTTACTAATATTTCCCTACTGCCTGGTAGAGTTGCAAATTCCAGAATCCTGAGGTCACTTTCCTGATAGGGTGAATCTTCTTACATTTGTCCTCTTACGGCGTTAGTCCTTACTTGCTTCACTCTCATAGCCAGTGCTTGTCCTTTGAGTCGGATGTCGTGGTCTCCTCGTGACTTCTAGTGTTTCCCTCATACTATACTTAATCCTGCACTATGCTTCCTTATTGTGGTCATGCTTTCCAACCTACTCAACCCTTCAGTATTCGGGATTCCTTGTCCTTGATGTATTTCGGTCCTTTCCGCTTTTACCTCTCTATACTTTCTTTTATGCTCATTTATCCTTGGTTCTTATTCGGCTTATCTATTAGCTCTTTCGTCTCACGATCTGTTACACCTCGGACATTCGTGGTGATGTGCCATGAATGGATTAACGCGATCTCAAGGAGAACATGGAGTCCATATGACCTTAAGGAGCGTACTTGATAGCCTTAGAGTGCGTACTACAAGATTTTGAAGCTATATGAATAAGTGAATCTAAGTTCACTGAAGAAAGTGAAGTATAAGTTGTGTTCGGGGAGGTTTTATAACAACAAGGCTCTTTGTTGAGTTAGTTACATCTCGAGGAGGAGCTATAAGGCTCCCTAGATGGTCAATGAAGTATTATACAAGTGCCAAGAAGATTCCACAAGGTTTGGAAGTCAAACAAAGCGACGGGAACAATTTCGAAAAAATGTGAGTTATACGACCACTTATACGGTCCGTATAACTTTTACGGCCCTTATAAGGGTCTGTATAACCTGTCCAGAGAAGGTTCACTCACTGGTGGTATTATACGGTCACTTATACGGACCGTATAAACCATGTCGGGCAGTTTTTATTTTTTAACAAAAAGAAGACCCAAGTTCTAATTTCTCATTTCTTATCTTCTCCATCACTCTTGAAACCTCTAGAATATTCCATACACCATATTAACACATATCCAAGAGAAATCAAAGATTAAACACCAAGAATTAGTAGAATCAAGTGTATAGGTGCTCCCTAGGGTTGTGGAAGTCAAGATTTCCTTTGGAATTGAAGTTGGGGTTTTCTCAAGTGAAGTATCTTCATCCAAAGATCATTCCTATATAATCAAAGGTGTGTTTTACATCTATTTCATGTTATTAAAAGTATTGAGTGGTTGAAAGACTTGGATTAGAGAAGAAAGTAGAATATGAGCTTAAATATGGAAATAATGGTATTTTCAGTAGTAAAATAATTTGAGTCATGATTCCTAGTATGAGATGAGTATAATCTTGTTATGAATGATGCTAATGTCATTGAGGAAGTATTATGTGAAGAATGAGTATGGTGTTGTATTGTAGTCATGGTTATGGATGACTTTTAAAGTGAATTTGAGAAGTGAACAATGTTTAACTTGAGAAATCTATTGATTAAGATATTATGGATGTTGATATTGATGTTTGGGAGTTGTTTAGCATATGGAGAAAGTTGTCAAAACAAAGAAAATGCTGCCAAATTTTCTTTAGCCTTTTAGTCGCTTTAGCTTAAACTTAAGCATGTTCCTAATGGCCTCACCTTAGGACGAATTCTCTTGTATGTAGAATTGTGAGCTTGGGAAGAAAGCGTTTAGTCGATAAAGTTAAAGAGACGCAAAAGCATGTAAGGCTAGTCCCTTTCTTTCAAAGGCATGACTTTTATATTATGATTTCCTTTCTATTCGTCCATGACCTTCTTACATCCCAAAAGATGAAAGTTAAAGATTCTTAAGAGCTTCTTATGAGAAAGAGATAAGATGTGTTCCATGATAATGATGATGATGATGATTTTACTTCTAGATATTCCAAAGCTTATGAATTGATGCTATTGTGAGCTTAATGATCTTATTTCACAATTTCCTTGATGTTATTCATTGTTGGCCATCTCACCTCATGATACTAGTTCCTTCAAGGTGAGACATAGTGATGATGGTTGATCCATAATGTAATCGGAGGTTACCGACCTTACGTCACTCCGAGGGAGTTATATAGCTTTCACTTGGGCTTTCATTCATGCTTTATGTTATGTCTATGATAATAATTACACCGTGCCTAGTTGACCGGGTATACACCACTACGATAAGCGTAGTGGGCAGCTATGATGATAATAACACCATGCCTAGTTGGCCGGGCAGACACCACTAGTGGGCGGCATGATGATGGTTATCCCGGATGCGAGTGGCCCGGACGCGGGCTAATGATGATCACACTGTACCTATATGGTCGGGCAGTTTATATATGTATATATCTATGATATGATATTATTTTTTATATAAAAGCTAGCATGCATGATTTCGCCTTAAGAGGCAATTAGTTACAGGTTTACTCTTCATCTTATGCTCTTTTATTTCTTTATTATGTTGTTGTACATGCCTTACATACTCAGTACATTGTTCGTACTGACGCCCTTTTCTTTTATGGACGTTGTGTTCATGCCCACAGGTAGACAGGGAGACGGTCCGGATTCTTAGGAGCTTATTCAGCAGACATACAGGAGCACTCCACTACTCCGGAGTTGCCACTTCTTGGTATATTCTTTTGTGTATATATTGGGGCATGGCGGGGTCCTGTCCCGTCCTTATGATTTCAACATTCCAGTGAGAGGCTCGTAGATACTTATGTGTGGGTAGTAGATCTGATGTGACCTCATCATTGTATAATCTGTACATCACTTCGTAGCCTCGTGGGCTTATGTATTTATATATTTTGAGAGATATTTGAGGATCATTTCATGATAAGCTTGTGTTGGGACTGGTGTATGTTCAGGTTGAGTTTGATGATAAGTCTGACAGTTGGTGCTCGGTGGTTAGCTCCGGGTACTTATTATGTCCCTCTGGCTTGGTCGTGACATGGTCTCTCCTATTCTTGCTCAATATACCCTCCGTGTCCTAGCTCCCAGTTGTCTTCATTCGTCTTTGCCTACTCAGGTCGTCCTAACTTTCCATTTGGTTTACGTATTGTCCGAGGTAGTTTGGTGTCGTATCTTCCCACCGTCCACCTTACTTGTCTCAAATGGCGATTCACTTTGCTGATTTCTCAGCCAGAAGATGAATACTACATGTCCTTTGTGTCGGTAGCCAAGTCCTTTTTCCCATTTATCTGTTAACTTGGGGTTTGATTAGAACTATGGGCAAATTCTCTAATCATATGTCATTAAGAAGAGAGTGGAATAGGGTAACTGGCGACTAAGGCCCAATCCTTATTCACTTAATACCCAACATCACAGTTCTCGTCATACTGACCATAATCCCTCTTTTCAGAAACCAATTCTTTCAAAAAATTTCACGTACCATACTATAGATAATCAAACTAACTTGTGCACACATACAACACACATGATATCAATAGGGTGCTAATATACCTATTGGCCGCCTACGTAGGTCCTGCACACGGGAGGTCTGGTCGGATACCTCTCGAATTAGAGCTCTCCTAGCCTCCTCTTCAGCTCTCTCCCTCTCAGTTAGTCTATCCTCTTTCTCCTCCTCCGGAACATATCTCATCACATACACTGGGGACCCCTGGTTCACAGATGCCCAAGACTGGGGGCTACCGGGCTCAATAACACTCACAGTTGTGGCCTGCCTCACATAATGCTGAACCATAGGGGAAGCCGGACGTGGCAATCCCTAAAATAGCTCTAGCTGCCCCCATCCTCCTGAGTACTCCTCCTGCTCTTTTGGCGTCTCCTCAAGCTCTATCGAGATCTCATAGGAACACTGAGATGGGTCCTCCTCTATCAGAGTCGGATGCTCAGAAGGGTCTGGCTCTGGAACAATCTCAGAAGGGTCTGACTCCATGGATGTGGTAGCCTCAGCAGGAGCCTGCTTTGGAATAAACTCGAAGGGGTCTGACTCCATAAAAGAGCTAACACTCCATCTCCCCTCATCTGTAGCTCTCTGATCTGCAGGGGCAAGTGGTGCTAATCTTGCATCCACCCTCGGGGCAGTCCTCTCACTCTTATTTGCTGAAAGCGGACTCTCCGTCGCCATAGCTGCAGTATAAACGTGGGTCAGAATAGAAAGTGAATACCCTACGTATGGCTCTAACGCACGATCTAGATCAATAAGAAGAGGAAACATTCCTAAATGCCTTGTAGCCTCCTGTTCATAAGTATGGCGCGCTTCATACCGATAAACATGACTCTACTAGATACGGCTCGTAGACACCCCAAGGACTGACCTGCTCTGGTACCACTTTGTCACACCCAGCCGAGAGGCGTGACAGGGCACCCGAACTCACGGCCAGAATGCCGGTCGAGCTAACCTGAACTAGATAACATAATCATAATGGACTTGGAATAACTTAGCATAAGTCTTAGCGGTACCTGCATTCAGCAAAACCTAAACCGAACAGTAGACAACATCATCTACATATACACATAATCACAGTACGCGTACCGATGAGGCCGCCACTAAACAATATCATAAGTCAGTAGTCCCATTTATCAAAACATAATTCACACAACCAACACCAACACACTACACAGGGTCTACGAGCCTCTAAGAGTAGAAAATATAATCATAAAAGGTCGGGACTACACGTCCACCGACGTATCCAGAAACATATACAGTAACCATACAGCCATAATCGTATACCAAAATAAGAAAGTCCGGATGAATGGCACTTGCTGACCCGCTGACGATGCTCCTATCACGGCGCGTCTTCAGTAAACCCGTCCTGACCTTTAGTACGAGATGCAGGTCCCAAAATGGAACATCGGTCATTCATTGTTCAGAAAATATGTAAACCGAGTATGTATTCCAAGACAGGATGAAATACGGTAATGAAACAAGACATAACCATAAGATAAGAAAAAATGAAAGACATAATCGAAAGCGTGCTAAAAACATATGCAATGCATGATAAAAACATTTTTCATATGCAATATAGTATGTGTATATATATATATAACGTGTGTCCTAGTGGACTCAGTGAGATATCGTACCCGACCCTTTCGGGACTCGGTAAATAAGCATCATCATATCACCCCACGTCCGGGGCCTCCCACATCCGGGGAAACTTCATATCATTATCATCATCATAACGTACCCGACCGTTTTCGGGAGTCGGTAAACATACCCAACTGATCAGTGGTTGCACATCTATGTGTCGTACCCGGCAGACTATAGTGCGGCTCGGTAAGTAAAATAGTGCAAATAGAGTATATATATAAATGCATGTAGAGTTCAAGAAATAGACACGGGCCTTTCAAAGTGACGTAAGGTCGTGACCTCCGAATTAGTCATGGAATGTATATCGAGGCCAAAAGGATAATCAATAATAGTTATGATATCAATAAACAAGCATAAGGATTATACGTGACATTTTGTGGAATTTAACAAGGGTCAAGAAATGCGCACTAACGGACTTTTAGTCATAATCAATAAGCTCTTTTAGAGAAAATCATATAAAATATACTTTTCCATAAATCGGTAAATCTCGTAAAACATGGCTTTTTCTCAAAATCCAGCTTTCTTATAAAAACGTATCCTTTCTTTGTAAAACTTTGGACGGTTCGGATGAGGAGCATGCACGCTAAATAGCTCTAAGACTCGTGCCAAGGAAATGAGGACAGCTAAACCTTACATACCTGTCTCTGCTGCCTTGCTAATCCCGACTTGCTCCCTTATTCCACCGCTCGTCCCTTCGTCCCGAAACCTATATCGACAAATACTTCCTTTAGTCAATTTCGTAGATTCCGTAGATTCAACTCATCCAAATCCTATAGTCTTGAAGAGTTCGATCTATAGAAAATTCAGCAGCACTTCCTCTATTTTTGTTATATCCCGACATATGTCAGACAGCCGTAATATCACTAACAACAACAACCATCAACAACAACAACAACAAACAACAATACTCAAGAATCAACATCTACAACCTCCGTTCAAACCAATATTCAAATCAATCCACCCGTAACACCCACAACGAGGATAATCTCACTTTTTCGATCAATTTAATTTAATATGCGATAATCTAGCGAGTATTACGACGGATTAACTCAATTACCAAAGAAGGAGCGGGATTTACGTTAATTTGTCTTGGAAACTTCAAGGACCAGATTGCATGGAGGGATTCCGCCTCCTCCTAGATGCCACAATGGAAAAGCTGAGGTCTATGAAGCATTACGAACCTCCCGAGCCTTAATCACCACTAGATCTTACCAAAATTGGTGCCAAAATACCTCTAATCTCTCTAAGGTTTGGTTATAAATCTGATGTTTTGGGGGTGAAATGGGTGAAATGGTGAGTTGGTGGGGTATTTCTATGTGTGTGGATCAGGTTTGGCTTAATGGGCCGAAATTAGTGGGCTTTTAAGTGATTTCTAGAATTTCCGCATAGGTTCGCGGGCCTTTGGCAGTCCGTTTTAAAATTCTCATAACTTTCTACTCCGATGTCATATTGACGAACGATTTGTTGCGTTGGATTCTAGACTCGACAAACTTCATTTTAGGCTCTTGAAAAACCTCAAAATTCCTTCTATGCTAAAAGTTACGCTCCCATCTAGTTGGACCAAAATTTGCTTCCGAAATTTCACCAACTTCTTCCAAAGTCCCATTAACTTTCTTTTCTTCTATCCGCTTGATCCCGGAACCATCTGAAACTTTCCATACATGATATTTATCATTAATTATACTTGATAAGGGTCAGGTCCCCTGGTTCCAAGGTTGTCCTTCCCGGTTACGACTTACGGGATCAGAATTTATCCTTTACTTCATTGTTACGTACTTCCCATAGCTTGTACCTTTCAAGACTTCACGGGACATCTCGGATATTCCATTAATACGGTGAAATATGTGGCATGCTCATGCTCTGAGAGGGAGGGGCGTAAAATTTATGGAGTGAATAAACTATCCAAATTGAAGTTCATCGTGTCTAATTTCCAACGCAATAAACCGTTCGTCGATACGACATCGGAGTAGAGAGTTATGGGCATTTTAAAATGGACTACTAGAAGCACGTGAACCTGCGCGAACAATTCTAGAACCCACTTAAAGCCCACTAATTCGGCCCATTCAGCCCAAACCCGACTTGCACACCTATATATATCCCCTTATCATTCATTTTTTCCCCATTCTCAATATATCAAACATCTAGAAGATTCAAGGAACACCTCTCAACATCCTTTCATCCATGCTTAGCCATTTTTAGTAAAATCAAGCTCGGAAAGTGCGGGTAGGCTTGTAAATCGCAAGTTTCGCCAATGGATCATCGTAGAAAGGGGCGGAGACACCAACTCGAGTGCCACACCATGCATGAAAGGCTGATCCAAGGTAAAATCCTCCCTATCTACTCGTAATTTAGAAATATCCGTCATAAATCTCGCAGATCTAACTCGTAATAATTCGAATTGGTGGAAATCTGAAATAAATATATGGAAATTATTGTAGATGGATTTTAATGGTTAGTTTGACAAGTTATTATTGAAATTGAATTGAAATTTGGATTGATGGTGTTGGGTTTTGGTTAAATTCGAAGATAAATTCGTGAAATATGGTGTTTTGGCAAAATTAACGGAATTAATACTGTGACCGAAATTTTTTGGTAAAATCTGTTATAGCCCGTATTTCGTACGTCCGGACATAGCGAGATAATGGTGAGAAATTAAGGATAAGACTACGTTCTAAAATAATTTTAATGTTCAAGTTGGTAGAAATATTATTCATGAACATCGGTATTGTGGAAATATTGAGAAAGGAGGGCGAGGAAGAGAAATGCGTAAAATGGGCCGTTGAAATAATGCGGAAGGTTAGGGACAAAATGGTAATATTGAGAAAAGCCGAGGGCAAAATGGTAATTTTACTACAAGTTCAAGAAAATTCTTGAAGGGCCAAAGTGTGCCTAGGAAGACAAGTGGTCATCTTTGACCACTTTAGGAAATTCAAGGAAAAGAAGAAAATTCAAGAAAAAAGGGAGAAAATCTAGAGAGGGGCATGTGCCCCTCACGTATATATATATATATATATATATATATATATATATATATATATATATATATATATATATATATATATATATATATATATATATATATATATATATAAGAGAGAGGAGGGGTCATATTTTAACAAGAGAGAAAGAACAAGAAAGAAAGAAAGAAAAAAAAAAAAGGAAAGAGAGGTCGGCTAGGAGAAATTTGGCCGAACCAGCCCCCTCAATTTGATCATAGAAAATTTGTTTCTTCATGCTTTCATACTAATTGGAAGGCCCTCTTCGACGTGGAGTAGTTGTTGGAGTGAGAAAACCATTCGTTTTGCAAGGAAATACTCCTAGCCGTGTAGAAGGAGAGAATGGAGAAGGTAAGATTCAATCCTTTCTTGTATATTTTATGAATGATGAAACATGTTGTTATGTGTTGGAATGGATGAAACTCATGAAAATAAGGATGTTGTGTATGTAGTATGTGTGGCCGTGTGTGTGATGCTATATAGAAGTAAGGAGTTAATTTATTTAGTATGATTGGATTGTGTTTTATGGATGCTTTGGACGTATCATAATGCATGGAAACGAATGAAATTCATGAGAGTGTGGAAGTTAAAGTGAGGCCGTGTATGTGTAGGTGTGGCCGTGCATATGTATGGGTGGTGTAGGAGTGGAGAGTAATTGAATTTAGCATGTTTATGTGTTGTTGTAATATGTAGAAAATGAATGAAACTCATGGAATGTCGTATGTTGTGGAGTGGCCGAATAGGGGCTGCTTGGTGTGCATGAAATGAATCAATGTTATTTAGTATTTTGATTGTCGTTGCTATGAATTCTATGGCATGGAACGAATGTTGATGATCCAAATGGAAGTAGTAAGTGTAGCGGACTGATTTGGAACGTTATGTGATTTCAACATGGTTTCTTGTATTAATGGAAATGATAATGTAAACGTATGGAATTGTTAATATAGCTTATGAATTTGGAAGAAAAGGAAAGGTATTGTTATTGATTTTATTGGAGTTGGAAGGTGTTGGATGGATTAATGTGTTGATTGAATCGTTTTGAAAGTTATGTGTTGAAAGTTATGTGAATCGAATTGAATAGAATTGAATGACTGTGGAATTATGTTAATAGTTTGGCCGGGTTTGAATTCCCGGATTGTGATGGATGAGAAATTTGGCTATATTGAATGTTGAGGATGGTATATTTACGTGGGAAGTCGCCGAAATTTCGGTAGCCAAGTGTTTCCTTAAGACTCTAACTCTAAGAATCCTAATAAGAGTTTTGGTAAACATGACCAATTTGCAGATTTTGACGGGATTGCGACGTGACTTTGGAATAGCAAACGCAGCGGAAAGAGGTACGTAAGGCTTCACCCTTCTTTCTATGGCATGTCTTAGACGTACTAAGTTGGATACGGGCCTCGGGGACCATTCCTTTTCTCGAAATCCAAGATTGAAATTCGCTACTATTCATTCAGTAAAATTGAACTAGAAATGGTGCAAAATGTTGGATAACTTCTTAGACCCTTAGAACTTGCATAAATGAGGCCCGATTACTCTAAGACTCTCATAAGTAATGTCATGAAACGTATTACACGTAAATTGTGTGCGCCGCCCTCATTTGACCCGAGGTGGGCCCATTGTTCCGGAATTTTCCTATCGTTTCGCTTGATTTGTATTGGAGTAGAATCCTAAGGAAATCCTTGACCCTTGTCCCGATTGTCAAACGATAAGTACAGTATCATCCTAGTGCAAGTGTATCCATGATGAATGTGATCTTATAGCGATAACGATGAAGCTAAAGATGGAAAAAGCGCCTACGTTAGATATGTAGATGATATACTTTGCTATAAAAATGAAGATATGAGAATGTTAAACTACTCCGGATATCCCAATTCTATTGTAGGTAATGACTATTCTAAGGATTCTAAATACATGAAATTATGTCTTATGACCCCGATTGATGTGTGTACCCGACATACGTATATGTATATGATAATAGAATCGGAGTGCTATATAGACGCTGATAAATATACACGATATAAGTATATGTATATGACAAGAAGAGCCAGGGCGCTATAGACGCCGATATTTATACGCGATATATATATACATGATATAAGTATGTGCATATGACAAAAAGAATCAGAGCGCTATAGACGCTGATATATGTATATGATATGAGAATATGTATATGATGAAAGAGCCAGGGCGCTATAGACGCCGATAAATTTACGGGGAAAATGGAGATAAGGGCAGAGCGTTATATACGCATATCCACCGATCGGTTGGAGTATGGCACATGATATCGTCCCGGACGCGGGATGCCGGACGCGGGTGTGCATATTATGGTTAAATGGATCGGTACGCCGACGCCTCGGCAATATGATATACTCTATTTTTATGTATATATGTATATATATGAGTAAGGAAAGCGAGAAAGCACAGATACGCCCGGGGCACTTATATGTACAAAGTTACTCCCATACCTTATGATACGGACCAGGTTTCTATACGTTATTACTCCGGTACAAAGGTTACCGTTTTACACGTGATATGTTCCATATGTACAGATACAGCTTCCCATGATATATCTCATGTGTACAGAATACCCTCTTTACATGATGTGCTCTACAGCTCTTACTATGTTGTTACTGTTCATGCCTTGCATACTCAGTACATTGCTCGTACTGACCCCTCTTCTTCGGGGGCTGCGTTTCATGCCGCGCAGGTACACCCAGACGGGTTGAAGTTAATATAGAAGGTGTTCCAGCGAAGTTGGCAAGCTCCACTTGGCCCGGGTAGCCGAGTCGAGTACACGTGCCGGGATTTCGATTCTGAGTTAGAGACTTTGCGTACGAGTCGTGGGTATCGGGAGTCGATGCATCGGTGGCTTCATAGGCCAATGTGTCGGTTTGTATTATGATATAAGTTGTTCTATCTGTTAAATTCGATTCGCTCGGAAAGCAACAGAAGGAATATTTCAGTAAGTTTTGGTCATGTATTTGACTTAAAAAAAAAAATTACGCATGGAATAAGAATCAGAGGGTTCGCTCGGCCCTAGGTAAGGGTCGGGTGCCCATCACACCCTGATCAAGATTGGGGTGTGACAAAATCCCATGGAAATCGATATGGGTTAATATTGGTATTGTTGTATTCTTGTTGTTGGTGCTGTTGTCGACACTTGGGACGACACAAAAACAAAGGAAATGTTGCCCGATTTTCTGCAACCCCGAAATAGTTGAGATATAGTACTTAAGATTTTGCATGCAAGAAAAACAAGAGTTAACACAGTTCTGATATCAATATTTAGGTGTGGGGAAAGGACTAGCATGGGAATAAGGAATCCCTCCAGGTCACGTTTTTAGAAGATACAGGTATGTAAGATTTTCGCTATCGCTTTCCCTGGCAAGAATCAATAGAACCCCTGGCGTGCATTACCAATCCATTCGAGTCTATTCCCGATTTCCTACATTTTACGAAATATATATATATTACAAAAAATAGGTTTTTTATGAGAAGTACATATATTTTATGAAAAATGCATATTTTTCCGAAAATCTCTATTTTTACGAAAGTTCCGATATTTTACGAAATTAAGTAAACGTCCCAAGCTAAGTCGTTCATTGACTCCTATTAAACCGTCTTTATACTTTATGAAAGATCCTTACGATGTTAATGTGAGTATTATCATTTGAGTCATTCCTTGGCCTCGATATGTGTCCCATAATATATTCGGAGGTATAACGACCTTACGTCACTCCGAAAGGCCCAATGTCACTTCTTTCACTCCACATGCATTGTATATATATATATATATATATATATATATATATATATATGTATGTATGTATGTATGCACTATTTTACTCCACCGAGCCGCGCTATAGTCAGCCGGGTACGGCACATAGATGTGCAATCATTGATCAGTTAGGTATTCACACCGAGTCCTGAAAAGGCCGGGTACGTTTCACACCGAGTCCCAAAAGGGCAGGGTACGTTTCACACCGAGTCCCATTAGGGTCGGGTGCGTTATGATATAATGATGTTTTCCCAGATGCGGGGAGGATGATGATATACACACCGAGTCCTGAAAAGGCCTGGTACGTGTCACATCGAGTCCCGAAAGGGTCAGGTACGCTTCACACCGAGTCCCACTAGGGCCGGGTACGTTAAATATATATTATTTATATATGTATATGTTGCATATGAAAATTAATTTCTCATGCATGGCATATTGTATGGTTTCAGATGTCATAGGTTACCAGTTATCACTATTCTTCCATGTTTACATTTATATTTTACTGATGTCATTACTTCCCTGCCTTACATACTCAGTACTTTTATCCGCGTCGACCGTCCCACTCGGGCACGCATTTTGTGCGCAGCTTCTGACGGGCATAGCGAGAGAACCCTCTTAGTAGGATCGCCAGTTTCAGTGGGACGTCAGCTAGTACCATTATACCGAGCTTGCTAGTTGGCTATGTAAATGATAGATGTACGTACTCCTAGAGGCTCATAGACAGTGTAGTGGGTGTTGGAGTCATGAATGATTTATTATATTTATGATACACATGTTATAGCCTGGGCAGCTGTATGATATTTTATGATGTTCATGTTACGGCCCTGTCGGCTAGCTTATGTATACGATCATTCACAAAGAGGTTATGTTATCCTTATGTAGGGCCTTCCTGTGTACCGGTGCTCTTATATGTTGTCACACCCCAA
>NW_026726573.1:0-39534 GCF_029784015.1 Lycium ferocissimum
TATAGTCAACTAACTTCATGCAATCAAATTAACATTAGCGCTCATACGTTCTATTACTAATCCGAACCCATTCAAACCATATGCAAGAATACTTTAAGCAATTCATACAATTTTTCAAACAATCCAAACATTGTCCAGTGTACCCGAAATTGCCCCCTAACCCGAGAACAACATCAAATACACTCTTCTCTTCCAAATTCATAATTTACACCATTAATCCACACATTAATAAGGCAATTCTCATAAATACAAAAATCACATAAAATGTGCATAAATTTCCAAATCATCCCATAACGAACATAACATTGTTTTGGGTCATCAAACTTGCATTTTTCCTCATAAAATCCATAACGACGATAACGAAAACACTAACGACAATTCGTTCATTCTCAACTACACAAAGGAGGGCTATTCGGCCAACACCATACAAGCAACCATAAATGATTTCCATTATTTTCTTCACACCACAACAATCAAATATGCTAACTAATATTAATTCATTCCTTATAACACACACATACATACACACGGCCAATCAACACCTACACGGCCTAACTTCAACACAACTTCTAACATGAATTTCTTCCTTTCTAGCATACTACAACACATATGAACCATTCATAACACAAGAAAACAAGATGGAACTCACCTTTCTTCTTCAACTCCACAACTTGCCTAAAGTTGGCCAACGATGAAAACGAGCAATCCAACGCCCCAAACAACACTTCCACGTTATTGAGCACCTTTGAATTAGCAAGTTTGCTTGAAGAATTTTTTTTTTTTATGGCTAAAATTTGATCTTGATTTTGCAAGGGGTGGCCGAACCCCTCTTCTTTTCTTGCTCTCTCAACTTTCTTGAGTGTTCTTGAAAATTCTAAGTGATAAAGTGATGAAAATGATCCCTTGTCATCTTTTTATTTACCCATATTAGCCAACCATGTGTCCATGGCCCACACTCCATGTGGCCGGCCACATGGCCCTTTATTTATTATTATTTTTTTTTGAATTTTCAAACTTTCCCAAAATAGTACACTTACTAAAAATGGAAAAATTCCTCCAAGTGTTTCCTTAACATTTTCAAGACATTAAAATCATACACAATTTAAGCCTTTAAAACAAACGAAAGTCTCTCGGGATAGCCTTGTCCCTAACTTTTCATGATTCACTCAAGTTGCCCCGTTACTCAAAATACGGGATATAACATCCTTCCCCCCTTTAGAACATTCGTCCTCGAATGTTCAACTAGTCCCGTAGGGTCTCATAAGGATCTCGGGGGTTTCCCTTATCACCATGACATGCAGTCCCATCTACTGATTATATTTCTTTTTCATTTCTCTTCAGCTCCTGAAGTTATCTCCTTCCTGTTATCACTTCGTCACAATATCTTAACGCAAGCCATGTCTTTAGTATTCAACATTCTTGCCTCACAACCGTATCTTGAGTTAGACGTCTCCTCCTTGCCGAATCTTATTACGCTTTTTGTGAAATACATAATTTCTCCCTCTTTCGGTAGCCAATCAATCCCGTTCATCTTGCTTAATCATCTTATACTCCTTCCTTTAACGCACCTAAACTATCACCATAGTGGTATTATTGAATCCCAACTCCTCTCGTTTCCTATACCTCCCTTCTGCTATTGACGGATTTTTTTCTAGTCTTCCCTTATGCTTTTCATAAGGCGTAACATTATTAACGAAGAGCCTTATTGACCACATCTCAACCTTTGGTCCGCACAGTTGTATTTTTTTCCTCACAACACCACTGTAGGTTACTCATTATCGTTCTTTTACCATATTTCTTTGTACACCTCCACCTCCTAATATCACGTCATTCCAAATCTTCACAATTAAATCCTCGGCACCATCTCGCCATTTCTACCCTAATTCTTATCCTTTTTCATTTCTCTTAGATTTTTCTAACTTACCTTGATAGGGAACCTTATCAGTAGACTGAGCATCCGCGTCAACTGCGTTGTGGTTTTAATTGTCTCTATCCGGCACTTACACTTCTCGTATCTGCTTCCCCCCTTTAGGGGTGTACTTATCTTACTATCTGATCATATTCGCCTTACGTCTGCATTTTTCTCTCTCGGTCAGACCGCACTTCTGTTTCGATGTTCCGATCCCTCTTACTATTTATCCACTCACTTCCTTTCTCTTTCCGGTGTCACTATGCTAGTACTTCCCAAGTCTACCCTATAGCTAAAACGATATCAAATTACCTTATGACGTTCATGCCTTTCATTTTTCTTTTCACTTGAACTCTGTTGTTCTGTCCGTTTAATGCCTCCCGTATACTGTCATGTTAATTACTGGAATACGTTCACCCGCTAACATACTCATGCACGGAGTATCACACGCTTCCGGTACACACACATAGCTGTCAGCATCTCACTCACAAAAGATCCCCTAAACACTACTCAAACTAGCCCTAACTCTAGTGCCGTGGGGCACCTTCTTTTTCTGTACCCGACCTAGTCCGCTCCGGCCTACGCGACCTCTTAAGATTCCCGCCTACTCAGGATATTCTAGATCCCTTTAGACTACTCTAGCTTTCCATTGCTTCTTATGACTAAAGTTGTGAAACTTTCAAAAACTTCCCAGGGGCGTTACCCATCCTGGAATTTCCCTCACTCTAGCACGCTTAACTTCAGAACTACAACGAAATACGGTGCTCTAACGTTAGCATAATCGCGTTCACCGACTACCGGACCCTCGCCACCGACTTTGGGGTAAAATAAAGTCTTGACGTATTTCCTGGTCGCCCTCGTAGCACACCATCGTTTTGCCCCTCTCTCGCTTTTACCTATTCCCGGTCACTTATGGATATTACCACTTTCTATCCTAGACTCCCGGGTCTGTAATAACAATATACACACCTTAACTACCGTTGTTTATAAATACTAGATTACTAACCCTCGTGTTTTCTATCTCTCCGCTATTACGCAACAATTATATCACGTATACGCACATATAAGAACATAAATTCTATTGAGGATTCATGTACCGTAGCCGCATCCGGTGGTGCCTCCTGATCCCGCCTCCTTGTCAAAGCAAATACGCGGTTGGAAGGACCGCTGGAACTCGGGACTCCGCCGCGGCCTCTACCACGGCCCGCCGGCGCCGCGTGTACCCTCGCCCCGTAGGCGCATAGTCGCCGAGGAGGACGAACCGAAGAACCGACCCGAGGGTCGGACCACATCCCCCGAACCATCCCTATACGGGCACTCCCTCATAATATGGCCCTGACGACCGCAAGAAAAACAAGCACCAGTGCCACGACGACACTCCCCAAAATGGGGTCTACCACAACGAGAACACTGGGGTAATGGGGGCCTCGTCTGACCGGAACCTCTATCCATCTGCGGCCCTGAAGCTCTCGAGCTCTGACCGGCTCCCGAGTACCCGCACGATCAAATCTCCCGCCCGGAATCGTGGGGGTGCACTCGCGCCGGGCCGGGACGAATACCCCGTACGCCTGGCCGAGGGCCGCCCGCCTCGAAACTCTCCCGTAATTGCCCAGCGAGATCCTAGCCCTCTTCGGCCGGCCCCCTATCGTAGTCTCTATCGGCCGACGCCCCTTATGTCGCTCCTCCATACCCCGGGCACACGCCCGTACTCGTGTAATGTCCATGCCGGTCGAGCGCCCATCGATATACAACAAGCCAATCAAATAATCATCCAGCCCCATAACATACTGATGTACTCTGTCGGCCATATCTGCTACAATATGAGGAGCGTATTTGGCCAAGGAATCGAACTCCAGACTGTACTCCCGGACGCTCCTACCACCTTGCCTCAGATGTATAAACCTGTGAATCCTGGCGCGTCTGGTCTCTGGAGGTAGAAAATGGGCAAGGAAAGCCTCCACAAACTCATCCCACACCGCTGGGGGAGCCTCCTCCCCTCTGGACAGCTCCCATGACTCATACCAGTTGGCTGCTATGTCGTGCAACCGATACGATGCCAACTCTCTCATCGACTCGTCTCCGAGGCCCTCGACAAGCCGCGGCGCACGCCGCGTACGTTCGATAAACCCCCGAGGGTCCTCCTCGGGCTTTGACCGAAGAACTCCGGGCGGGATTACGGGTCAAGAAGTAACGAGCCCTCTCACTGTCACGTCTATCCACCCGGTCATCCCCTGCTCCGTGTCCCTCGCACCGCCGCGCTACCAACCTCGGTAAGCAACCGAACGGGCGTCCCTCATGGCCCTATCCTCCGCTCCCGACTGAGGAGCTGGAGGCTCGGGCACTCGAACCTCAGGGGCGGGCGGTGGAGCCGCCTCCTGTCCTGCAGCTGCTGCTGCTCTGTGCCCCTCTGATGGTGATGGGGTGGCAGAACTGGCCGACCGGGGCACAATCTCCGGCTCAAGCTGAGCATGGGCCCTGGTAATTCTCTGGGCCCGACTGGTCTCTCCTGCAGCAGTAGACTTGCCCTTCTGGGCAGCCGTCGCCTTTCTCGGAGGCATCGCTGAAAACATAACAGTTGTTACAGAGGAGTCATCCCGATAATACCGCTCTACCGCACGATCTAAGATCGAAGGAAAGGCAACATCCTAAATGTCCGTAGCCTCCGTTTATAGATGTGGTGCACGACACACCGATAAACAGGACTCTACTAGACACGGCCTGTAGACATTCCGAGGACTAACCGCTCAGATACCACTTTTGTCACGACACAGCCCCGTAGGCCGTGACTAATGCCCGATCTGGGCACTCGTACCCATCTATCATCAATACTCTGATCATCGCAAGCAAAATAGAAATGTATACATATATACAGAAAGGTACGACACCGCGTACACATATACATACATATATCATATATACAGACTGAGGATGTACAACACGCAAACGTAACTGAACGGTGTAACCCACAACCCACGTATATGTCTACAGGCCTCTAGCAGAAATAACAGAATCATGTGACGGGACAGGGCCCCGCTGTCAAACCCTAACCTTATCAGGGTGTGATGGGCACCCGACCCTTACCTAGAGCCGAGCGAACCCTCAGACTCTTACTACATACAAAATCGCATCAACTTTTTTTAAATCAAATAAGATAAAATACATAGTAAAAATTTTCAGCAATCTCCTTTCTCGTAGCCTTTAAATCGAACAAATCTATAATTATGCAAAGTTTCATTACATAACACAGACCGACATATCAGCTGATGGAGCTGCGTACAGACTGAAAATCAATACCCACGACGCTGTCTGCAAAGTCTCTAACATCCATCCAGAAAGCATATTATACAAACTCTGACTCGGCAACACTCCAGGAGCAAGTGGAGCTGCTAACAAGTACCGGAACATCTTCCGTAATGGTCGCTAATCATCCGGGAGTACGCGCGGCATGAAACGCCCCCCGAAGAAGAGGGGGGGGCACGGAATATGTACCGAGTATGTAAGGCATGAAATACAGCAAAAACGTAATCGTAACTTGGGACAAAAGTGCGAATCGGGTACAACATCCGAATACCAAAATACTTACTTATCCGACGCGTATCATATGTAAATATACCGATGTCATAGGACGAGAAAAGTACGTAAAATAGATAAGTCATCGTAGTGCCGTATACTTACTTTCCAAAATACGGACCGTGCGTACGCGCATCATACGTCATCATATACATATACACATAACGATCCCGCCCTTTTAGTGAGGGACGCGGTAGACAGAATCGTTGCGTATGCCAATATCATGTATCACATATGCGTATAACAGACCCATGCATGCATACCCGTAGAACATCATACCGTGTATTGCTGCGAAACGTGCAGCCCGATCCATGAATACATCACATGTACAAATAACGTGTCCCGGCCCTCGAGTGAGGGACTCGGTGAATATGTCACATATGCATAACGTGTCCCGGCCCTAGTGAGGGACTCGGTGAATAGAATCATATATGCCAACATCAACCGTCATGTATGCATGTAACGTGTCCCGGCCCGCCAGTGAGGGACTCGGTGGATAACGTGTCCCGGCCCTTCAATAAGGGACTCGGTAGAGGGGATCCGGTCCGGATCTGGCGCCATCATCATATAACATGTCCCGGCCCTCTACTGGTGGGTCTCGGTGAACAATGCAGTGGAATGCGCACGAGAACATGTCCTGGCCGGGACTCGGTGAATAGACATACTCGTACATGCACGAGCGAGTCGTGAGAAACCATATGCACACATACCAAAATCCGAAACCATATACACACATATCCGGACGATTTAAGCACACACACACACTTACCAACATCCGAAGACTCAATAGAACAATCACCCGCTCGTCGTCCGACAACCAAAATATCGTAGTTACGAAGATATTCCTATCGAATATTCGTAGCACATTATTCATACCGTATTACTCATCGGGATCCTTATATCGGATTGCATATCCGTATCAAAATACTTTTACCGAATACTTATTTCGGAATATTCATGTCGAATGCTAATGTCGAATACTTATATCGAACTCTTACATCGCAATACTCATATCGAATACTCGTAATGAGTACTATATCGTATTACATATATCAAAATATTCGTATCAAAATATTCATATCAAAATACTTGTATCATATACTTGTGTCAGAACACTTGTATCAAAATACTTACGTTAGAATGCTTATATCAAAATACTTATATCGGAATATTTATATCAGAATAGTCAAAGCAAAACACTTGTATCAGAATTTCCAGATACTTATACCGCAGAATACATATGAATCATAACAAACTCGGAATGATAGCCAAAGTTTACCCTTAATTATTGTACGAAAATCGGCCAAATAGAGCAATACAGTTAGGTCTCGGGAATTGCGGGCCCACCTCGGGTTAAGTCGAGGTGGCTTACGTAAATTATGAACATTTGGCCTTATAATGTCATCTACGAAAGTTTCAGGATAATCCAATTCCATTGGTGGAAGTTACATATGTTCAAACTCACTTTTCTTAACTAAACATAATATACCTAATTCAATTATACTGAATGAAAAAGGGTCAAACATAGGCTCGGATTTCTAAGAGTAGAATCGTCCCCGAGGCTCGTATTCAAACCTATTACAACTAAGACATGCCAAAAAAGAAAGGGGTAAGCCTTACATACCTTTTCCGTCGCTTACGCTTCTCCAAATTCAAGTTCCAAGTTCGCTAAAATCTACAATTTGGTCACATTTACCAAATATTAATCATAAAGCCTTAAGGATTCAATCTTAACCAATTCTTGCCTTAACCTTTCAAATAAATTCACTTATATTCGCCAAAATTTCGAAGATCTCCCTATACATATAACATCCCCGAGACTTAACTCGGCTCCAAATATCAACAACCCGACCAACAACAATACCAATAACATCGCCGATCGAATTGAAACGCATTCTAACATATATTGTCCTCTTTTCTATATAACATATCAACTTCCAATCTAACTTCGCATTTCCAAACCAATATCGATGTTTTCATATTTATTTACTAATCCAGAACCATTCAAATACAATTCGGAAACATTTCATATCATTTCTACAAAATATTCACAAAATATACAAACTTTCCACCGAAGCCATAATGCATCCAAAACTTTTAATCTTTAACATACATATTCATAAAGCATGTTTCCATCTTCCAATTTCATCAACAATCATCATAATTTGCATCTTAACAATATCATTTCCATGTTTGCATAAACTAGAATAAAATCATATGATTTCCTACAACAACTTAACAATAGATTCTCATGCCAACTTAACCATTCTTCTTTCCTTTACATCACAATACCAACGGACGAATTTATATCGCTATTTTTCCCGTTCTAATCCGTTAAAACATTAAATAAACTTGTTAGCAATGAAAAGGAGCCTTATCCATACCTTAAGAATTCAGCCACCACGTTATCACCCTCCTCCTTGGTTGATTTTTAACTCAAATTGAAGACAACGCAACAGACAACACTTTTCCCTTCATGGGCTTCGGGATTCGGGGCTCGGATTTTGGTCAAAATTGATTTTTCTTCTCCAAGGCTTTTTTTCTCTTTATCTCCAGAATTTTCTGGTTGTTCCAGGTCTGAAAATGAGGAGGGAAGTGCTAAAATATCACTTATATAACATGGGTCATGGGCCTAACCCGGTTGGGCCCGAGTTGGGCCTAGCCCACTGACCTTTCGGACTTAAAACGTTCATATCTCCTTGTAAAGACGTCACCTTGGATCCCACGACCTATGGTTGGAAAGCTAATTAAATTATCTACAACTTATATTTCTTGATATTTTTCCAAATTCCAAACTTATAATACCATTTTTGCCCCTCGAAGTCAGGTCACCCGAAAACATTTTCTTAAAAATATTCGTTTGGAGGGCTTCTACTTTGATTTGGCCCAACGGTCCTTCGTGAGTTGTGTTTAACTTCACATATGTGATTCATATGACTTTTCAGATGTTCCAAAAAAATCTCGATGTGTGGGCCCCACCTCAGCTTACAAATAATCCGACGTTCAAAAATACGGGATACAACACTATCAACTTGAGTTTAAATTATGTAGCAACAACATGATTGTCAATTCAATTTTTTTTTTGAGGAAGCACGTGTCACGCTCATGCTTTGAAAATGCGGGATATAACACCCGCCATACCCTGAACAAGTATACACAAATGTAACAAAGGGACTGTACCAAAATCTAGGCTCCGGACAAGGGAGCTCTTCAAGATAGCTGAACAGGGACCCTACGCTGGCGGCTCACTCAAACGTGTATCTGCACCTGCGCGGCATGAAACGCAGCCCCCGAAGAAAGGGGGTCAGTACGGAATATGTACTGAGTATGTAAAGCACAGAGCACAGTAAATAGAACCATAACCGAACTGGACTATATCGAAATAAGTATAGCAATCAGGAAATCAAAACTTGTCTGTGAGTCATATATCATGCATATCCATATCATATCATCAAGTCATTATGCACATATAACGTACCCGGCCCTCCAGTAAGGGACTCGGTAAATAAATCATATAACTGTCATGTATAGTAATTACGTAATCATATGCATATGCCGTACCCGGCCCTCTAGTGAGGGACTCGGTGAATAGGATCATCAAATGCCATCCTGGCCGCCATCCCCATATCATAACTTCATCAGATCATTATATATATATATATATATATATATATATATATATATAGCACCCGGCCCTCTAGTGAGGGACTCGGTGAACAATGCAATGAATCTGTGCACGAATACATACCCGGCCCGGGACTCGGTCAAAGACGTATTAAGCTTGCACGAGCAGAGTAGTGAGAAGCCATATGCATATAACAAGTAAATAACCAGGTTCTTTTTTCAAAACTCAAGGACCAACTATGTTTACCGACATTTGAAAGTGCATAAACAAATTTCAGGTTGACCGGAATTAATAAGCAAAAATTACGGACTCCTGCGGTTATTTTATGTGTCAAAATGTATCATACAACTCAACGGAATAGTTAGAACAATTATCTTTCAATAATCAAGACAATAGCCAAAAACTTTCTTTAAGTTTCGCGCAATTATGACAAACAGTGCGTCGTAAGGGAATCTCGGGATGCATGGGCCCACCTCGGTCAAGTTGAGGCGGCGTACCCAAATTATGATCATTAGGCCTGATGGAGTCATGTACGAAAGATTCGAGGCCATCTAAATCCATTTGAACAAGTATTAGATGTTTAAACGACCATTTGAACAAAACATGAATTTCTTAATTCAATTCCATTGAATGAAAAAGGGCCAAATTCAAGCTCGGAGTTCTAGGAGTAGAGTCGTCCACGAGGCTCGTATCAAAACCTATTATGCCTAGGACATGCCAAGAGGACAAAAGGTGAAGCTTTACATACCTTATTCGCCTTCCTCGCTTGTCCAAACTCAAGCCCCGATTTCCTCATAATCTACAATTGGTCGTAATTACCAAACATTACTATAGGCCTTTTAGGAATGAAATCTTAACTCAATATTTGTTTACAAAAATTTGGGCAGCATCTCCCCTATAAGTACACCAACCCCGAGATTTTAGCTCGGCCAATTTCAACAACAACCCAACAAGAAACCAAACCACAACATCAATAGTCGATTCACAATACGTCCCAACATTAATATCCACTCCCAACACATTCTAGCACCGAACACATATTGCTACATACTTAGAAGCATTCCAATATAGTCAACTAACTTCATGCAATCAAATTAACATTAGCGCTCATACGTTCTATTACTAATCCGAACCCATTCAAACCATATGCAAGAATACTTTAAGCAATTCATACAATTTTTCAAACAATCCAAACATTGTCCAGTGTACCCGAAATTGCCCCCAAACCCGAGAACAACATCAAATACACTCTTCTCTTCCAAATTCATAATTTACACCATTAATCCACACATTAATAAGGCAATTCTCATAAATACAAAAATCACATAAAATGTGCATAAATTTCCAAATCATCCCATAACGAACATAACATTGTTTTGGGTCATCAAACTTGCATTTTTCCTCATAAAATCCATAACGACGATAACGAAAACACTAACGACAATTCGTTCATTCTCAACTACACAAAGGAGGGCCATTCGGCCAACACCATACAAGCAACCATAAATGATTTCCATTATTTTCTTCACACCACAACAATCAAATATGCTAACTAATATTAATTCATTCCTTATAACACCACATACATACACACGGCCAATCAACACCTACACGGCCTAACTTCAACACAACTTCTAACATGAATTTCTTCCTTTCTAGCATACTACAACACATATGAACCATTCATAACACAAGAAAACAAGATGGAACTCACCTTTCTTCTTCAACTCCACAACTTGCCTAAAGTTGGCCAACGATGAAAACGAGCAATCCAACGCCCCAAACAACACTTCCACGTTATTGAGCACCTTTGAATTAGCAAGTTTGCTTGAATAATTTTTTTTTTTTTATGGCTAAAATTTGATCTTGATTTTGCAAGGGGTGGCCGAACCCCTCTTCTTTTCTTGCTCTCTCAACTTTCTTGAGTGTTCTTGAAAATTCTAAGTGATAAAGTGATGAAAATGATCCCTTGTCATCTTTTTATTTACTCATATTAGCCAACCATGTGGCCATGGCCCACACTCCATGTGGCCGGCCACATGGCCCTTTATTTTTTTTTATTTTTTTTTGAATTTTCAAACTTTCCCAAAATAGTACACTTACTAAAAATGGAAAAATTCCTCCAAGTGTTTCCTTAACATTTTCAAGACATTAAAATCATACACAATTTAAGCCTTTAAAACAAATGAAAGTCTCTCGGGATAGCCTTGTCCCTAACTTTTCATGATTCACTCAAGTTGCCCCGTTACTCAAAATACGGGATATAACATTCATAATTGCTTCTTGATGTTGACATCCTTAATGTGGTCAAGCTATGGACCGTGTGTCTTTGATACGATTGGATTTGAAATGCTATGTATACGGTTTGTTCCGAAAGGATCTTATATCTACAAATGTCCGTAACTTTCACATACGTAACAGGATGGCTTTGATATGCTCCGAGCGACGTTCGGAGGAAACTTGATTTGATTACTGTTTTGGCTTTAAATGAGGGATTGTTTGATCATTCGTTGAGTCGTAATAAGGATTTATGTGTGTATGGTTTCTCGGTTCGTAAATGATGTGTTTTCCTGGAGACGATGTGTCCGGCTCGCCGAGCCCCTTTTGGCCGGGAACCGTGTATGGATTATGATATATGATGATTTGATATGATATATGATGATATGATCAGTTGGTTTCAAACCCAATGGTGGGGCAAACCCAGTGGTGGGGCAAACCCAATGATGAGGCAAAATCCCACATTGGTTTAGGCGAATCCCACATCGGTTAATGTCAGCTCATATGATAAGTTATGATGTGACGATGTGCTACGGTATGTATATGTATGAGTTGTATTTCGGAAAGATGTAACGATGGTCTAAGCCAATCATTAAAATGAAGTTAGTGCGGAGGCCAAACGAGGCATGGTTATGGTTGAACGAAGGACCTGTTTCCATACCGCAGTGGATGCTAAGAGAAGAGAAGACGGGGTAGAACATAAGGACTAGTAAAGCGGCACTGAGGCATTCCTTGGACTAATTAGAACACCTTCGCGTATTCTTACCGAGAGTGCAACATAATGAGTGACAGGAAAGTAAAGAGCGAGAGAGACCTTCGAGGTAGCGGAATCAAGGAGACACTTAGAATAACAGTGACAGTGGAAGTAGAAAGAACAGCGATGAGCGGCTTGGAAAATTTTAGGAGGAAAGAGAAAATATTGTTCTCACGAATGGAAATTTGGAGAAAGGAGAGTATGCCACTCTCATGAATGGAATGAAGGAATCCTCTGGATGTTAGGAAAAGGGTTATAGACCACTAAGTGACTTGAATATGAAAGCATATGCTATGGAACTATATGAATTGTCAGCAGGAAGCCATACCCAACTACAATTATAAAGAGTCTGCACCGGAAAGCTAACAAGGAATAAAGACTGATGAAAGGACCGTTAATACGGGGAAATCGGAGATGTGAGCAAAGGGACAAGAAAAAGGGAGCACTGTAGGGCGATAGATGGCTATGACATGATAAGTCAAGGCTATAGTAATGAAGACAAGATTCGGATAAGAGTAAAATGTTAGCTAAATTCCGGTCAATTACAGGAAGGCAAGGAAGCGGAAAAAGTGGATTGCGAGCAATGAAGGAATCAAGTAAGAACGAGAAGAGACTGACGTATGTTTTAAGGTAGGACTAAGCAATCGATAATCGAACCCTAAGGGGGATAATCGTTCCCAAGGAGGAAAGCGGGTATTACACCCCGTAATTCGTACATTGGGATTTGTTAGAGGTATTGTCAATGAGATGCAAAGTCCTGTGTACTTGTGGTATAATTATAAGGGTCCGAGTTCGTGTGACGAGACAACGACAGGAGGAGACGATTCGAGAGGTCGAAGAGAAATGAAGAAGGAACGCAATCGATAGAAGAGATTGTACGCCGTGGTGATAAGGGA
This sequence comes from Lycium ferocissimum, assembly GCF_029784015.1. Taxonomy (NCBI): domain Eukaryota; kingdom Viridiplantae; phylum Streptophyta; class Magnoliopsida; order Solanales; family Solanaceae; genus Lycium; species Lycium ferocissimum. The sequence goes on from NW_026726573.1 coordinate 13,032, forward strand.
ACCCCCCCCCCCAAGATCCTTAGAAGACCTTACGGGACTAGTTGAACATTCGAGGATGAATGTTCTAAAGGGGGAAGGATGTTACACCTCGCATTTTGTACATTTGAATATTCCGAGTTAATGGCGGGAAGTTAAGGGCAAGGTTATAATTTTTTTCTAGAATGCATAAGTTGCGTATTCATTTTTATTGGTATGGAGTATTAAGGGTAAACTTGGGATAAGGAGAAATTGGAGGCTAAAAGTTGGAAAAAGGATTTTCATGAAATGGCCAAAAGGCCTAGGTGGCCGTGGGCCCCACCCACATGTTGGCCAATATTTTTATGACATGGAATGGCACATGTGTGTATCTTGTATTGGAGAAGGCATGTGTATGTGTATGTATAATTCCTTACCATGCAAGACTTATTCATCTTTTGTAATTCAAGAAATTTCTAGAAAAATTGAGAAAAAATTTGGAGAAAGAAAATGGCACATGACCGGCCACATGCTCACACACACACACACACACACACACACACACACACACACACACACACACACACACACACATATATATATATATATATATATATATATATACATATAAGTAAATATGAGACATTACTCATCATTTTAACTTGAGAAAGTTCAAGAAATGTGGTGAAAAAAAAAGGGGGAAGGGCATTCGGCTATGGGCTGGCCGAAACTGCCTCCCACTTGTGATCATGAAGAATTACTTTCTTTTATATTTCTTACTAATTGGAAGGTCCCCGTCGACGTGGAGTAGTTGTTGGAATAAGAAAACCGTTCGTTCTTGCAAATGGTAGTCCTAGCCGAGGAGACAAGTTGAAGGGAAAAAGGTAAGGTTCAATCTTCCTTAGATGTTTTATGAGTGTTTATGCATGTTGTGATATGTAGAAAAGAATGAAGTTCATAAAGTTAGGGTGTTGTGTTGGGTGGCCGTGGATATATATATATAGTGTGGTGTAAAAGTGTGGAACAAATTTTATGTATTTTGGTTGTTGTTTGTTGGGGATTATGTAATGAAAATGAAGGTTCGATGATTCAAATGGAAATCATAATTGTTGTGGGCTGATTTAGAACGTAATGTGATTTTAATATAGTTGCTTGAATTGATGAAAATGATGATGATAAAGTATGGATTTGTTGACATAATTTGTGAATGTGGAAGAAAGAAAGGTGTTGGTAGTGTTCTTGTTGAATTGGAATGGTTTCGGGTGAAAAGCATGTATTGGTTTGGCTTGTTGGGTCATTGAGCGGATTTTTTGAAATTTTCTTGAATCTTAATTGAATGACCTTGGATTGGTATTTGAACTTGATCATATGTAGTTTATTTGACTATAAAGGAAATGTTGTCGAATTGTGAAGAAAGGAATTATTGATGTTAGAATGCGTTTCGGATCACTCATGGATATTGTTATTATGATTGTTGGTATGGTTGTTGTTGATGATTGTTTTGGCCGAGTTTAATTCTCGGGGTTGATTGATTTATAGGGGAAATGCTGCCCAAATTTCCGTAGACAAAGTGTTAGTTTGAAATCGGATTCTTATGTGCTTATGGCTAATGGTTGATATCTAATGACGTGATTGTAGATCGTGAGAAGCCAAGGCATAAGTTTGGATTGGCCTAGGGAGCGGCCAAGGTATGTTAAGGCTCGTCCCTTTCTTTCAAGGGCATGATTCTTAGATTACGATTTCGTAAATGCTTCCATAACTTTATTGTTTCAAAAGTTTTGCTTTCAAAAGAATTTTGTTCCTAAACGAGTCCGAAACTACGAACGACCGTAACTTTCACATACGGTCTCGGATTGCTATGAAACGTTCGTAGAAGTCTCTATAACGAGTAATAATATTTAACTTTCATAGGCGGGCCCGGATTGGGTTGACGCTCGTCCGTGGGCCCCGCGACTTTCCTTGTTGGTTCTAACGACCTATTCTTGAAAGAATCCTGAAATGTCTGTATCTTTCCAAATTGGAGGTTTATGACTCCGTAAGTTTCCATGACAACAACGATGGATATGTTTTACAATGACAACGATGATGTCAAAAATAAGAGTATTTTCCCACGATGAATATGATGAAGATGGTTCCATGTTTAATGGCTCCAAGTCTATGATTTCAATGACGATATGAGAATGTTGAGCTATTTCTTGATTTCTTAATTTTATTCATCAATGATGACTATTTCTACAGATTCTAAAGTACATGAATTGATGCCTTATGATCCTGTTTTATGTTTCCTCGTGAAGTTATTCTTCATTGACAGTCTCACCTTATAATAATTGTTCCTTCAAGGTGAGACAAGGCGACCATGATTATTCCATAATACGATCGGAGGTTACCGACCTTACGTCACTCCGATAGATACATGACTTTCTTTGGGCTCTCATGCATGCTACTTATATGATATATGAATATGATATATGTATATGGGGAATATGGGAAAAGGGCGAGAGCGTTATATACGCGTAACCACCTGATCAGTTGGTATAATATGACATGATACCGTCCCGGACGCGGGATGCCCGGACGCGAGATATGTGGTTATGGATCGGGCCGCACGTTCCCGCAGAATATATTATATGGATCGGGCCGCACGTTCCGCAACATTATATATATATATATGGATCGGGCTGCACGTTCCGCAAAGACTAAGCATGCATGGTTCCGCCTAAAAGGCACTCGGATGTACAGTTACTCTTTTTATTATATATATATATGGATCGGCCGCACGTTCCGCAAAGAATATATTATATGGATCGGGCTATACGTTCCGCGCAATATAATATATATATATATATATATATATATATATATATATGGATCGGGCCGCACGTTCCGCAAAGACTAAACGAGTGCATGGTTCCGCCTAAAAGGGCACTCAGATGTGCAGGTTACTCTTTATCTCATGAAATGCCCTATGTTTTCGTCTTGTTACTACTCTTGCTTTGTATCCTCTAAAATGTTTTACTCATGCCTTATATACTCAGTACATTGCTCGTACTGACGTCCCTTCTTGTGGACGCCGCGTTCATGCGCGCGGTACACCTAGATGAGTTGAAGATATTAGCGAAGATGTTCCAACGGGATTGGCGAGCTCCATTTTCTCCGGAGTGCTGCCGAGTCAGAGCATTATGATATGGTTTCATGTTCCATGTTAGAGACTTTGCAGACAGTGTCGTGTATGTAGTATGTCAGTTTTGTAAGCGGCTCCATAAGCCGGTGTATTGTGATGCATTATTCTACGGGTCTTATACGATCACAGGTCTTACTTGATTTGAAAAGGATGAAAAGCAGGTTTGTTCCTGAAAAGCTGTCATTATGTGTTCATGTTATGCTATGAGGGCCCAATATGATTATGAGTGCCACGAGAGTCAGAGGGTTCGCTCGGCCCTAGTTATGGGTCGGGTGCCCATCACGCCCTAACGAAAATTAGGGTGTGACAACAACATTCCATAGTAATCCACATACGACTACGACATATTCAAGCTATTCTTAATGATCCATAGTCATAATATTTTCATCGAACGACCTTATAACAGCCCAACCAACATAACAACACAACGTATAATCTTAACTATAATTAATTTTCCAACTTAACAAGAACAACGACATATCCAAAACAGCCCCTAACCAACAACATAAAGATGCCCGAAAATCTTACGAACACCTACGAATATACCAAGCAAACCACATACGTTTCTTATACGTTATTTCATACAATCTTTTCATCTAATTTAGTGAAATATACTAGCAACCACACGACAACTACATCATTCGTTCATAGGCATGAAAACTACATTAATATCACCACAAGTTCTACAACAGCCCACAAAACAAATGCAACTTCAACTTTAACCATCTAATTCCTTCATTCTCATCACATAATCCATAACAACAACAACCAAAATGTTACATAAAATTAATTCACCAATTCTAACACTAACAGCCCCCTTCACGGCTTCAACAACATTCCAACATCAACATACATAATTTCATACATCCAATTTACATCTACAAATTTGCAACACGTCCAAACTCATTCTAAAACATGTAGAAAATGATCAAACCTTACCTTCACAACTTGACTTCTCAACGTGGCTGGAATTTGTGAATTAAAAGACAAGTATTCTTGCTGCCCTTCAATGGTTAATTCTCGTTCCCATGACCTTCATTTGATTTAAAACACCATAGAAAATTAATTTTGGATCAAGATTTGTGAGCTTACTTTTAACTCAGCTATGGCCGAACCCCTCTCTCTATCTCTATACTTCAACAATGTTGAAGATGAAGTGAATACATGGCTTGACTCATTAGTCATCAATTAAGCATTATATATGCAGCCTTATAAGGTGACACATGTCCCACTTATAGCATGGGCCAATCAGATTTGGCCATGCTATAGTGGGGTCCACTTAATCCCACTAATGACTTAATTAGTATTAATTTAATCACTAATCCCCGCTTAATAATATAATCATGGTTAATTAATCCCTAATCTCCATTAATATTTCTATACCCAATAAAATTTATAAGCAATTCGTGCATTAATAAAAAAATCGGGGATTAAAAGTCTCTACCTCGTATCCCAAAATAGTCTTGTCCTTAAACTTATCGCGATTAGCTTAAAATATCCCAATGCACAAAAATACAGGATATAACAATATCATACCCGGCCATATAAGCTCGGTGTTCTTAATAGTCATACTTATATATATACATAGGAGTACATAAGTATCATCAACATCATCATCGTCATTTTCGTTATACCTTTCCTTAGAAGATCAACTATCATAGGATGGACACCAATAGAGTCATGGGAATATCAAGAACTGTGAGCTTTAATGATTCTAGGAAATGAAGTCATCATGGAAGACGTTATGGAATTCATGTGAAGGTATATGACAAATGAGAACATGCCTTAAGAAGAAGGGTTAGCCTTACATACCTTTTTATCTTCTCAACTATCTAACGTTCATCGCCAAGGCTTGATAAATCTAAATTTAAAAGGATTCATACCAAGGTTAAGTTCTAAGGACACTCTTGAATTCAAACTAGAATAACTCATGAGCCAACAAAAATGGGGCAGCATTTCCCCTATTTCATCGACTTCCACCATATCACGAAACAACCCCCAAACAACCATAATAACATCCACAATATCATACTCAAGTAGTCATATTCAATTAAGTCTCAAAGTTCATTCTCATATTCAACTTATACAACAACTTCACATCCACCCTTTGCACAATTTTATACAACACTTCCTTGTCATCATTAATACCCTTCATAGCAAGATTATATCCATAGCATACTAAGAATCATGACTCAAGTTAGTTTACTACTCACAAACTTCAAGAAATCTACATTTAGACCTCATCTTCTACTTTCTCCTTTCACCCAAGTTATTCAACAACTAAGCATTCTTAATAACATGAAATTAGCATAAAGACTAACCTTTTACCTCATAAAAAAGAGCTTTGGAGCAAGTTATCAACTTGTATGAAAACCCTAGCTTCAATACCCAAGAAATTCTTGAAGTCTACTAACCCTAGCAAGTCTTCCAACACATGGATATCTTGATTCTTGCCTCTTGATCTTTAATTTCTCTTGGATTTGTGTTGATATGGTGTGTGGAATATTCTAGAGCTCTCAAGAGTTGTGGGGAAGATGGGAGATGAAAAATAAGAACTTGGGTCATCTATTTATAACAAGAAAATAAAGCTGCCCGACGTGATTATACGGACACTTATACGGTCCGTATAACTTTATACGGTCCGTATAAGTGACCGTATAATACCACCAGTGATGAACCTTCACTGTAACTATTATATGGACCCTTATACGGACCGTATAAGTGGTCATATAACTCACCTTTTCCAAAATTGTTTTCGTTGATTCGTTTGATCTCAAATCCTTATGGAACCTTATTAGCACTTACATAACACATCATTAACCATACAAGAGGCCCCATAGCCCCTCCTCAAGACATTACTAAATAAATATTAGCTCAATTATGGCGAAAACCTTTCCAAACATGAGTTACATCTCACTTCCTCCAACGAACTTAGTTTCACACATTCATATGACTTCAAAATCCTATGGTACACACTTTAAGCTATCTAATATTTTCCTTAACCTCGTAAGGACTTCATATTCACCTTAAGCTCACATTAGTCTACTCACAATGCAACAATCTGAAATCTTCGAGATGTAACAGATTGTAATATTGATACTTTTGGATTTGTTAAATGCATAATAAATATCGTACTCAGAGGCTTTATGGCTATGAAGGGTGAACTATGAGGCCATAGGTCTTTTGTTGGAATGTTCGATGTGATGAAACTTGTTCAGTGTAATCATAAAGAGGAGGTTTAATGCAATAAGATTTCAAGGAGGGTATCGTATTAAACTGACTACTGCGGATTGACGGATATGAAGAATTAAAGTCATAAGGTATGGTTCATCGATAGTCGATGGACTACTTGGATAAACTTCAGTTTTTGAGCTTGGGAATGACTGCACAAACTTGAGTATTCGGGAACGATAGATTGCAATGAGGCATCACATACCTATGGAAGGCGTATAATTTTTTTTTTTATAAAGATTAGAAATTAGTTTAGGTGAATCATCGGTGACCTTCAGGGGATGGTGCATTTAAGTTGGGTTAGGTCTGTTCTCTAAGATGGGTGGCTTTTAGATATATCACCAGAAGGATTTATGGTTATGTCACGACCCAAACTGGAGGGCCGCGACCGGCACCTAATGCCTTACTCAACCTAGTGCCATCATACTTTAATATCCATTTATCATTAGACTTGTCATAGGCCACTAAGGCTGCATTAGTATACATCCATAAAAAGGTAATGAGAGCTTAAGTTATGAAAGACAATCCAAAAGGATATATATACACATACATGCGGGTCAAAATGGTCATCATGATAGACCGACAAGTCATAAGGCCTACAAGGCCGACATAACCATAACTACATATAGGACCCAATCTGCAAAGCCTCTAAGGAAACATGGTTGTCATACATAAGTCAGGACAGGGCCCCCGACATACCCATAAGACAAAATAACATATAAATAACCCTGACTCGGTAATGCTCCGAGAGGAAATGGAGCTCACCAACAAAAGCTGATATCTGGAGGTAGCCTACGGTGGAGAGGTCTCTGCCAGTATGTCTGAACCTGCGTGACATGAAACAAAGCGTCCCTAGGCAAAAAGACATCAGTACAGATAATGTACCAAGTATGTAAAGCGGAAATGGAACATAATAGTGAGATATCATAAAGGAGAGAGATACGAGTCAACCTGAACTTCTGAAGTGCCACTGAGGGCCATGATATGCACAATGATCATACTTATCTATAATGTAACTCCATGAGACTTTATCCATATCGTAATACTAACTACTCGACTTCCCAACTGGTCAGTGGTAACTACCCAACCGGTTGGTGGTAAATGCGCAACTGCCCGACCGGCCATAGCCCCGTGGTAAATACGTGTCTGCCCAACCGGCCACAGCACGATGGTAAATAGAGATACATAACTTCTCAACCAGTCGTATCTCGGTGATAAAGTAGGAATACCATAGCCATGCCCTTATAGATACTGTATATGCGTGTATAATGCCATTACCCGTTTACATGTAGACATACAATATATGAAGAGCCTTTTAGGATCATTAGATCATCTTCCAGGGTGACCTATAGTCGTTCACCCTACGATTACGTTATGAACATTAACATCTTTATCATATGCCTTAATAGGGACTTAGGAACATATTTAGACATACTCTAAAATACATTTCATAGGAATGAATAACATGGACATCCTTAACTACTAAGAGTAGAACCATTTATGGAATCACATTACGTTTACATTTCATTACTTGGATCATACGAAAAGAAGGAAGGATTAGACTTAACATACCTTAATCTCCTTGTCTCCTCAATACTTTCAAAGCAACCATAATATAACTTAATCTACATTAATGCAACAAGGTCCATGATTAATGCGAAGAAGGAACTTAGATTGGATCTCTAAGTTAGTAACTTGTCTATATAAATTTGGGCAGCATCTCCCCTAAAATTTGACTTCCTCCAACTCCACACATCCTCAACAACAACCAGAGCAATACAACAAGAACAACATCAAGTTACTAACTTAGAGGTTCAACACAACTAACAACATTAACTGATTTTTCATATTACTAAAACACGGTTCCGACTTGTCTTTTCTTTCAATTAGAGAAACACAACCAACAATACATAGTTAAGCCCCTTCTTATACAAACCAGCCATAAAGCCAACTTACGAATAAGTTCACAATACCCCAGCAAAGATGCAACAACAACAATATGCCAACCCTTTCGAAACTTACAAATTCTAGCCTTTACAATCGAGCTACAACTTGTAGAAGCTTAAACAAGGGAAAGAGAAGCATAAAATTACCTTGGACGGATAATAACTAGAGAAACCCTACGCTCCCTTCACCAGGAATTAACCCCCAATGCAACTACAAGAAAAGGAAAGGGAAATTAGCAAGCAGTTCGGGTTTTTCAGCACTAGAATCACTTCGTAACACTCTAAATCACCCAGGGTTTGTGTGGGATTTTTGGGAGAGGATTTTCAGGGTTTTATCTCTTCATTAAATGTTTTTAAAATAGGTGAAAAGAAATAAAGAGGACCATCCTTATAAGACCTCTCTAGGCCGCCCCTCTCTAGCTTCTTTAAGAAGCTTTAATTGTGGCCTCTTTTTGGAAAGTAGGTGACACACATACTTTTTCAATTAGGGTGTGTCACATGATGACCTTATTTAATTTAGATACATGTCTCGTTCTCATTTAATAATCACGACACGTGTCAGTAGCTCAATCAAGTAGGACGGGCAAGCAAACAACTCGGTTATTATTTGCTCAAAATCCTATTTTTCACATTTAAGTGCATTCTTCAACCTCAATTTAGTCGTCCCCGATATCTAAAGATCTAGCCCTCTTACTATGGCCCCGGCCACGGTCACCCTCTAACCTCATCTGACGCTTACGATCTTCCAGATTCTGTGCATATGCCTGTATACGGGAGATATCCATGCCTGGCTGTAATGCAGCAGTCGTACAAGCATCTATCAAATGTGGCCCTAGACCAGCAACAAAAAAATGAACTCTGTCCTCCATCTCAGCCACCATGGATGGGGCATTCTAGCCATAGAATCAAAATACACATAATACTCCTGGACACTCATACTGCCCGACTCAATACGTAGAAACCTATCAGCTCGGGCTCGTTGGACTTCTAGAGGTAAATAATGGCAAATAAAAGCATCTGAAAATTCTCGCCAAACAGCTGGAGAGGCATTCTCTCCCCTGGATAGCTCCCAAGTCTGATACCACTGTACTTGTCACGACCCTAATTACCGATCGTGTGGGCACCTACCTTATTATCACTAGTAGGCGAACCCTTACCCATTAACCCATTAATAATTAGCCAATTTTAACTGCTTTAATCATTTATACTTAAACAATCAATGATCACGTGAATAAATAAATAACTAAACAATTCATAATTAATACATAATATAACTGCGAAAGTCTAAATATTACACCCCCAAGATCTGAAAGTCATCGTACAAGGACTCTTACCAACAACGTTTAAAGAATGAAGTATATCTCAATTATAATAACAATTAATGTCTAGAATGAAAGTAGACATCTGGAAAGAGAGATCTTCAGGTGGCATGGCATGGGTAGAAGCTCACCCTCGGATCTGATCGAGCAAACTAGCTTCAAGCTAGAGATGTAGTCTGGATGAAATCCCTGGAACACAATCTGCACTCAAAAGGGTGCAGCAAGGTAGTATCAGTACAAACACTCTGTACTGGTAAGCATCATAGGCCGACTAAGATTAGTTCACGCATATAATTATAAAATCAACAAGATAAACAGATAGGCACTTAATACGCAAATCCAAGTCATAGAATATCCCATAACAGAGTCACAACCTAAGATGAAGTGTCTAACCCACAAGTCTGTCAAGTTTCAATAATCTCACCTGATAATCACAAGTGCAAGTTCCTTCCCTAAATAGAGTCACGAATCCACAACTTAACTCAGTCAGTGATCATATCAATACCACAACAGCCGTTTCAGTAAACACACCAAAAGCAAAACTAAACGAGCTATATAATAATGCAGAATAAAATGTAATGATGTGCAATGCAAAATATGATAATGTGCAATGCAATGCACTGGCCAATCACTCGAAACGTACACATATGCTAACTGATGTCATAGCTCAGTAGTCATGACCTGCAGGGGACCAATGGTGTTCATGTACCACTCGTTCCGGAACACTTCTCGAACCCGAGCTATAAATCCTCCGCCCCGAAAAGAACCTCGGTCACGGATCCACATCATGTATCACTCGTTCCGGAACACTCCTCGGACCCGAGTTCCTTATTGCCCTCCGCCCGAAATTTACCTCGGACTCGAGCTTATACACCCTCCGTTCCGGAAAGAGCCTCGGACCCGGAGCCACTCGATTATACAAGAAACACTATTACATCCCTCTTAATGAGCAATTATCAAGTAGTATATTATTTTCATCGAGAAGATCATATTAGCTTCTCACCACAATTTTCATCAATTTGTATCACAAGTTTATCAAGAAGATCATATTAACTTCTACACAATTTCACATCACAAAGTATGTCTCAATGTATTTCGGCTCATGAGTATGTACGGACTATGAAGAATCAGCAATATCAATGTTAAACACAAGGCATCATGCCACAAGTCTTCCAAATCATTTCCATCATGCATGAGTGTATGAATGCATAAATGAGTGTAAACATGGTAAATCAATACAAGCCAATAAAGCAACAGTGAAGGTGCACGTCACAAGCCACAAGTCATATCAAGACTTGGATCAACTCAGCCATGAAATGAATCATACAATCATCTCAACCAACATAATAGTCTATGTCCCTCTTTACTTCCACATGTAGCAAGTACGCCTCACAACTAAGTCTTGTATCACCAATAAGCTCTACTTTTCTATATATTATCATCAACAGCAATCGTACATCAAGATTTCATATATGTACTGTCATAAGTTTATATCACAATTCAAGCCTAAACTCATTATGCTTCCTTTCTTTGATAATATATGTCACAATAAGAGAGAAATGGGTACAACACGACAATTTAGGCAATAAGTCTAATCACAATAATAGTGCAACAAGCCACCATCAACAACAATCAACTAAACAAAAATCCATCCCGAATCGTCACAGTATGAATACAACTACATCTCATGTTTCAGTACATAAAGTAACGACGATGAGCCCACAAAATCAGAAATCATACCAACCTAGCTAATATCCAACCAAAACACCATGTCTGAAGACCTAATCATGCTTTCTCTCGTCAATTCTATGCAATACATACGTTTCGCTAATCAAAGTCTAACTAAAGTAAACCGTAACCTACCTCGAATGCAGAACAGGAGCCACGAACTACTCCACACGAGCCTTCTATTTTTGAAGCGCCTCATAACGGTCAAAGTCTAACAATATGATGCTAAGTAAGCAACAAACCATGTATTTAAACAAGAACAACAATTTGGGGAAGAAGACCCACTTACTTCTACCCTTTTCAATTGGATGAGACCATCCTTCAATGGTGAATTGATCACAACTTCTATCTCTACAATCATTAAACTTAAATTCATGGGTTTCTAATCAATTTTACCCTTATAAAAGATTTTAGGACAAAGCTTCCATTTTTATTAAAACCCTAAGTCTCAACAAGCAATTCCAACCATAAGAAATCAAATTCTCTTCCTAGAAAGTGATAATCTATACTCTTAGATGATTAATCAACAATAAAATCAACAACCCACCAATTATTTAAGGGCTTACTAATTCTAGGGTTCGAGGATTTTCACCTACCATTGATGGACCTTAAAATAATCATGGAACTTGAAGAAGAAAGGAAAAGGAACAAATAAAGATGGGAATTTACCCTCCAAGATTCTTTCACCAATGAATGGGATGAATTTTGCCACTTTCTCTCTTGAAAACTGTTATATCTCGCATCTTGTACGTCGGAATGTTTTAAGTTAGTGCGACAAGTTAAAGACAAGGCTATTCTTCCGACTTTGTTTCACGACATAAGTTGCTTATGAATTTTGTTGGATGGAAATATTAAGGAATTTGGGGTTAAAAGTGAATTATGGAAAGTTAGACATTTCATGAAAATTTGGAGCCAAAAGTAAAGTTTTGGAAATTTTAATTCATGGAAAAAAAAAAGAGAAAGATCATGTGGCCATGCACATGACTTGTGGGCCATATGCCACATGTATGAGGAATATGTGTGGTATTAGATGACTTATTAAGTCATCTTTATTATGTTAATCTCTTGGTAATCTCTAGAAAATTAGAGAAAAAGAAATCAAAAAAAAAAAAAGAGAAAAGGGAGTGCACATGACCGGTCATTTGCATATATATATATATATATATATATATATATATATATATATATATATATATATATATATATATATAGATTAAGCTATGGAAAGGAATACAATTCATCATTTGTTGTCTAGAAATTTCAAGAGAAATGAAGGGAAAAAAAAGAAGGAGGGAACCGGCCAAGAGGGGCTGGCCGAACCAGCCCCCTAAAGTTGATCATGGAAAAATTATTTCTTCTAGCTCTCTTACTAATTGGAAGGCCCTCGTCAACATGGGATAGTTGTTGGAGCAAGCAAGACGCTCGTTTGTGCGGAATATAGTTCTAGCCGAGTGAAGAACAAGTGAGGAAGGTAAGGTTCAAACTATATTTTCATATGTTATCCATGGTTTGTGGGTGTTGTGGAATGTGGAAATGAATGAAGTCCATGAAAACATGAATGTCAAAGTTGTAGCCGTGTGTTGTTGTTGTAGCCGTGCATGTGTGGTGGTGTGTAGGAATGAGGGACTACTTTTACTTAGTGTAATTTGGTTGTTGTGTTGTGGATTATGTGATGCGAATGAAAGTTGAACAATTTAAATTGAAGTGTGGATGTTGTTGGGGCCGTGTGTAGGTCATATGTATATGAATGATGAATTAAATTCATTTAGTGTTTGGTTGGTGTTGTTGTGAGTTTTATAATGTAAAATGAAGACTTAATGATTCAAGATTGAAGTTGTAATTGTGCGGGCTGAATTGGAAGGTAATGTGGTTCTAGTATGCTTTTCTTGAATTTATGAAAATAATGTTGTGAATGTATGGATTATTGGTGTCATTGATGAGTTTGGAAGAAAGAAACGTATTGTCGTCGTCCCTATGGAAATTGGTGATTACGGGTTCCATGGCATATTGTTTGGAATGTTCTTAAATTTTGTTTGAAAGGTTGCGGATTGGTAATCGAATATGTGAGCGTTGGTTTTGAATTGATCGTATGTAGTTTATTTGGATATAATTGAAATGTTGTCGAATTGTGTAGAAAAGAATTATTAATATTAGAATGCGTTTGGAATTGCTTATCGATATTGTTGATGTGGTTGTTGGTATTGTTGATAATGATTTGGCCGAGTTAAATTCTCGGGGATGTCCAATTTATAGGGGAAATGCTGCCGAAATTTCGGTAGATAAAGTGTTAATTTGGTATTGAATGCCTAAGTGCTTATGGCTAATGACCGATACCTAATGACGTTATTGTAGATTATGAGCAGTCGAGACTTAAGGTTGGATTAGCATAGGAAGCGACTAAGGTATGTAAAGCTCACCTTTCTTTCTTTTGGCATGTCTAGTTGAAAGTAAGTTATGACACGTTTCCCGAGGTAACTCTATTCTTGCAATCCGAGCATGTTTATGATTCTTATTTGTTTCTCGATATTCATATTCTTAATGTAACCAAGATATGGTCTTTATGTCATTAGTAAGATTTGGATTTCAAAAATTGCATATAAGTTGTGTTTCCAAAAGAGTGATGTTTTTAAATGACTCTGTAACTACGAACGTCCGTATCTTTCATAGAAAGGCTCGGATTGCTTCGATATGTTCGTATGCGATTCTATAATATGTAAGGTCCGTAACTTTCCGAGGCGGGCCCGAATTGATTCGATATATGACTATGATCTCTACTATATTCTGATATGCTCATGATATATGATATGTTTCCGAGTAATGTCCGAAAGTTATTTGGTATAATATTTGTCCGGATTTTCAAGATGCCTTGATATGGGGGAGGTGACCAGGATGGCATATGATGATTCCCTTTTACCGCGTCCCTCCATGGGGGGCCGGGGCACGTTGCATGTTCATGCATATGATGGTTTTATTTACCGCGTCCCTCATTGAGGGCCGGGCACGTTACACGTACACTTTATATTTGCATATTATGATTTTACTCACCGAGTCCCTCAATAGAGGGCCGGGACACGCTATATGTTTTCACGATGATTTTATGACATTGATATGCATGATATATGTTTTCAAAGACAAGTTTTATGATTTTCTGTACTCAGTACTTCAGTATGATCCCGCTTATTGTATTTCATGATCCCGCTTATTGTATTTCATGATTTACATACTCAGTACATATTCCGTACTGACCCCCTTTCTTCGGGGGCTGCGTTTCATGCCACGCGGTACACCCGGTGAGTGAGGATATTAGCAGAAGATATTCGAGCGGGATTGGCGAGCTCCATTTCCTCCGGAGTGCTGCCGAGTCAGAGTATTATGTTATGGTTTCATGTTCCGTGCTAGAGACTTTGCAGACAGTGTCGTGGGTATAAGATGTCGGTCATGTAAGCGGCTATGTATGTTGATGTATTATTACACATTGTGTTATAAGTTCGTATACTACAATCGTTATTTGATTTGAAAAGATGAAAAACATATTTGATGTTCCGAGAAACTTCCGTTATGTATTTTATGATATGGCTAAGGGCCCAGTATGATTATGAATGTCACAAGAGTCCGCGGGTTCGCTCGGCCCTAGGTAAGGGTCGGGTGCCCATCACACCCTATCGGATCAAGGGTGTGACAAATTGGTATCAGAGCGGTTCGTCCTAGGGGTTGTCTGTAAAGTCATGTCCGGTAGAGTCCTGTTTATGGTGTGAAGCGCGTCACATTTATAAACAGGAGGCTACGGGGCATCTAGGATGGTTACTCTCCTTTGACATCTTAGATCGTGCCGTAGAGCCAAGTCATAGGAAATGAGGTTTCTTCCGCTAACTTTTGATTGCGCGGGGAGAAAGGTATCGACGAAGAAAGTGATTAACGATGTTGGAAGTTACGAAGTACGCGGTAAGCAAAGGTATGCAAGGCATATGTCGGTAAGATATTAAAGTACGAGATGAGATACAAGTTGAGATCAAAAAGGGAAAGTAAACAAGAAAGTGTGACGAGTCTTTGATTGAGTTGGGTATACAAGGTATGTTTATTATTTTTGTTGTCGATGATGTTGGGACCCCGTGAGGCCGTGATATGATGCGATATGTATATATATATATATATGTTTTTGTGAGGCATTGTTGGTATTTCACGAGTGTTTTGAGATAGTGTACGGAGTTTTGAGATAGTGACGGAAACGGGTCGTGCCAATAGTAATGGAAATTTTTTTTTTATAGAGGAGACTCTGCCGAAATTTTCCCAGAAATAAAGTGAAAATGAGATATAGATATGTAATATGTCTTGGAAGGTCGTGCCAATAATAATGATAAAATTTGACTAAGCTACGAGTGTGACCGACACTAAGAAAAAAAAAAGGGGTAATCGGAAGGAGAGAATGGGAAGAGAGCGAGATAACAGTATAATAGTAGATTATGACATATGTAGCTAAGGACACGAGTACTATAAGTGA
This sequence comes from Lycium ferocissimum, assembly GCF_029784015.1. Lineage (NCBI taxonomy): Eukaryota > Viridiplantae > Streptophyta > Magnoliopsida > Solanales > Solanaceae > Lycium > Lycium ferocissimum. The sequence continues at coordinate 28,890 of NW_026726573.1, forward strand.
CGGGAATGTGAAAGACTCGGTTACAGGAAAGACGAGGAACGGGGTAAAATGGGAGCAGAAATCTAAAGGCCGGTAATCAAGCATCTATAAGTAATGACGATTAAAGTGAGCTCGTCGCCATTGGGGATTTGAAAGTTCAGGACGAAAAGTAATTGTATCCACAGGTGAAAGGCGAATACCGAGGACCAAAGGAGGGCAAAATAGTAATGGTGTCACGAGAGCGTGTTGAAATCTGTGAAGGCTTCAATTTACTCCAGATTACGTGACAAGGGTGATGCGGTGAGGTGGACGCAGTTATATGAGCGTTAAAGCGTCACATTTCATCGGAGTTCCAAAGTTAAGCATGTTGGGGTGAGAGCAATTTCAGGATAGGTGACCCCCCTGGGAAGTTTTCTGAAAGTTCTACAAATTCAGACGCAAGAAGTAAATGAGGAGTTAGAATGACTTAAAGACAAATTAAGAGTCTGGGGAGTGGGCAGAGGCCCTAAAAGGTCGCGCGGAACGGGGCAAATTAGCCCGATAAAGAGGAAGGAAGTGCTAATACAACGATATTGGGAAAAAGAAGTGTGATAAGGTAAACTCCTAGAAAATGCGAGCACGGGAGTAAGATCTGGAATAGTACGAATCAGGAAAAGGAACGAGCGTGATTAATATTAAATACGCAGGTCGTGCAAGAGCGATGCGTCATGTCACCTATGAATATTATACACGAGAGGTGAGACCAAGTGAATGCTTAACGAGAAAAGTTTAGGGTCGGTAACAACAATACGGTGATAACATTTTAGGTGCATTAAGGAAAGATGTTAGGATGGCTTGAGATAAATAAGAAAAGCGAGGTGGAACTAGTACCGAGAACGAACGGGACATGCTTATGGTTGAACCAAAAATGTATTCGATGAGACCGGTGGTAGGAGAAGGGAGGCAAAGATAAAGTGAAATATAAGGATTGGTGAAGCTGCGTCGAGGAGGTTCTTAGAATAAGTTGACCCCTTTTTGTACATTCGGGTAAAGATTGCAACATCACGTGCGGCAGGAAAGTCGAGAGCAGGATCTGAGCAAAGGGACGATAGCAGAGTTCAAATTAGAGATAAGGTAATGACATGAGGCGGTGTGTTGAAAATGTGACAAGATGAGTAAAGAAAGATTGTAAGACGATTTAAGCCAGTGATCAGAATTAGTTGGCCACTAAAAGGAGGGTGAAATTATACGCCAACCTCTTTCAGAATTGTATCAGCCGATAATGGTTAAAACAGGGAACGGCTATTAGTAGCTCAGAAACGACAGAAATCATATGACGACAACCGGTATCGACACTTAGAATCCCAGACTGGCGAATGGGTATGCTTGAAGATATCATCTGTAAAGGACGTAATAAAATTCGACAAGAAGGAAGAGCTTAACTTGAGATGCACCGAACCTTATTACACTAATTGTAAGGCCAGAAGGTAGTTTTCTAAAGACGTAGCTTCCGTTAAGGCACCGTGACGGAATGACAACAGAAAGGAAATGGTTTGCGAACCTGGGGAGGAAATGAAAGAGAAATATGATTGGTAAATAAGATTGCATGTTGTGGTAGTAAAGGAAACCCCCCCCCCCCTCGAGATCCTTAATACCCTATACGACTAGTTGAACATTCGAGGACGAATGTTCCAAAGGGGGGAAGGATGTTATATCTCGCATCTTGTACGTCGGAATGTTTTAAGTTAGTGCGACAAGTTAAAGACAAGGCTATTCTTCCGACTTTGTTTCACGACATAAGTTGCTTATGAATTTTGTTGGATGGAAATATTAAGGAATTTGGGGTTAAAAGTGAATTATGGAAAGTTAGACATTTCATGAAAATTTGGGGCCAAAAGTGAAGTTTTGGAAATTTTAATTCATGGAAAAAAAAAGAGAAAGATCATGTGGCCATGCACATGACTTGTGGGCCATAGGCCACGTATGAGGAATATGTGTGGTATTAGATGACTTATTAAGTCATCTTTATTATGTTAATCTCTTGGTAATCTCTAGAAAATTAGAGAAAAAGAAAGCAAAAAAAAAAAAAAGAGAAAAGGGAGTGCACATGACCGGTCATGTGCACTCATTTGCATATATATATATATATATATATGATTAAGCTATGGAAAGGAAGACAATTCATCATTTGTTGTCTAGAAATTTCAAGAGAAATGAAGGGAAAAAAAAAATAAGGAGGAAGGCCAAGAGGGGCTGGCCGAACCAGCCCCCTAAAGTTGATCATGGAAAAATTATTTCTTCTAGCTCTCTTACTAATTGGAAGGCCCTCGTCAACATGGGATAGTTGTTGGAGCAAGCAAGACGCTCGTTTGTGCGGAATATAGTTCTAGCCGAGTGAAGAACAAGTGAGGAAGGTAAGGTTCAAACTATATTTTCATATGTTATCCATGGTTTGTGGGTGTTGTGGAATGTGGAAATGAATGAAGTCCATGAAAACATGAATGTCAAAGTTGTAGCCGTGTGTTGTTGTTGTAGCCGTGCATGTGTGGTGGTGTGTAGGAATGAGGGACTACTTTTACTTAGTGTAATTTGGTTGTTGTGTTGTGGATTATGTGATGCGAATGAAAGTTGAACAATTTAAATTGAAGTGTGGATGTTGTTGGGGCCGTGTGTAGGTCATATGTATATGAATGATGAATTAAATTCATTTAGTGTTTGGTTGGTGTTGTTGTGAGTTTTATAATGTAAAATGAAGACTTAATGATTCAAGATTGAAGTTGTAATTGTGCGGGCTGAATTGGAAGGTAATGTGGTTCTAGTATGCTTTCTTGAATTTATGAAAATAATGTTGTGAATGTATGGATTATTGGTGTCATTGATGAGTTTGGAAGAAAGAAACGTATTGTCGTCGTCCCTATGGAAATTGGTGATTACGGGTTCCATGGCATATTGTTTGGAATGTTCTTAAATTTTGTTTGAAAGGTTGCAGATTGGTAATCGAATATGTGAGCGTTGGTTTTGAATTGATCGTATGTAGTTTTTTTGGATATAATTGAAATGTCGTCGAATTGTGTAGAAAAGAATTATTAATATTAGAATGCGTTTGGAATTGCTTATCGATATTGTTGATGTGGTTGTTGGTATTGTTGATAATGATTTGGCCGAGTTAAATTCTCGGGGATGTCCAATTTATAGGGGAAATCTTTGTCGAAATTTCGGTAGATAAAGTGTTAATTTGGTATTGAATGCCTAAGTGCTTATGGCTAATGACCGATACCTAATGACGTTATTGTAGATTATGAGCAGTCGAGACTTAAGGTTGGATTAGCTTAGGAAGCGACTAAGGTATGTAAAGCTCACCTTTCTTTCTTTTGGCATGTCCTAGTTGAAAGTAAGTTATGACACGTTTCCCGAGGTAACTCTATTCTTGCAATCCGAGCATGTTTATGATTCTTATTTGTTTCTCGATATTCATATTCTTAATGTAACCAAGATATGGTCTTTATGTCATTAGTAAGATTTGGATTTCAAAAATTGCATATAAGTTGTGTTTCCAAAAGGGTGATGTTTTTAAATGACTCCGTAACTACGAACGTCCGTATCTTTCATAGAAAGGCTCGGATTGCTTCGATATGTTCGTATGTGATTCTATAATATGTAAGGTCCGTAACTTTCCGAGGCGGGCCCGAATTAATTCGATAGATGACTATGATCTCTACTATATTCTGATATGCTCATGATATATGATATGTTTCCGAGTAATGTCCGAAAGTTATTTGGTATAATATTTGTCCGGATTTTCAAGATGCCTTGATATGGGGGAGGTGACCAGGATGGCATATGATGATTCCCTTTTACCGCGTCCCTCCATGGGGGGCCGGGGCACGTTGCATGTTCATGCATATGATGGTTTTATTTACCGCGTCCCTCATTAGAGGGCCGGGGCACGTTACACGTACACGTTATATTTGCATATTATGATTTTACTCACCGAGTCCCTCAATAGAGGGCCGGGACACGCTATATGTTTTCACGATGATTTTATGACATTGATATGCATGATATATGTTTTCAAAGACAAGTTTTATGATTTTCTGTACTCAGTACTTCAGTATGATCCCGCTTATTGTATTTCGTGGTTTACATACTCAGTACATATTCCGTACTGACCCCCTTTCTTTGGGGGCTGCGTTTCATGCCACGCAGGTACACCCGGGTGAGCTGAGGATATTAGCAGAAGATATTCGAGCGGGATTGGCGAGCTCCATTTCCTCTGGAGTGCTGCCGAGTCAGAGTATTATGTTATGGTTTCATGTTCCGTGCTAGAGACTTTGCAGACAGTGTCGTGGGTATAAGATGTCGGTCATGTAAGCGGCTATGTATGCCGATGTATTATTACACATTGTGTTATAAGTTCGTATACTACAATCGTTATTTGATTTGAAAAGATGAAAAACATATTTGATGTTCCGAGAAACTTCCGTTATGTATTTTATGATATGGCTAAGGGCCCAGTATGATTATGAATGTCACAAGAGTCCGCGGGTTCGCTCGGCCCTAGGTAAGGGTCGGGTGCCCATCATACCCTATCAGATCAAGGGTGTGACAAAAACTGACTTTGGGGTCTTGGGGTTAAGGGTTCGAGGTTGGGGAATTAAAATAAAGGTTTCTACGGCCCGATGGCTCTTTGTGGTGGTCTCCGGACGCTGCAGTGTCCGTATAGCGGCCTCTAGTCGCTATAGCGGTCCTGTTGAATAGGTCCGCACTAAAATTGTCATAACTCCCTCATCCGGAGGCCAAACGTGTTGATTCTTTTTTCCTATAGATTCATAATTTCGATATGGATCTAATGGTCCGGACCTCACTCAAAATAAAGGTCGGGTGCTCAATCTGGAGCCATTTCTATCCACAAACCTCTGACGAAAACATCGAATACAAGCGCGACAAAACCCAAACCCATCCGAAACTCTTCGGAACCTCACCAAAACTTGTGGACAAGTTCAAAATCATCATAATAACATGTTGGAACTTTCAAATCATTGACACGGGGTCATCCTAACCCCGTGTTGACCGTGGTCAACTCTAACTCGTCAACTTAACTAGTTTCTCCATCAATGACTCAATTACACTCGAACCTTGCGGAAACCAACCCAATGACTCCATTAAGTCATAGATCATACTAACGGAACTTGGGGAAAGGGTCCACAAGGTTAAATGGGTCAAAACACTATAACGACTGAACGGGTCGTTACATTAGATACCAATTTACCAATCGTTCGTCCTCGAACGAAGAAGGGGAGTACGAAGGCTGACGATAACCCACGGAAATGCATCATAACCATACGGAAGCCTCCGCGGCACTAAGTGCGCCCTAACCACTATCCATTAATCTTAACAGTCAAAGCTTATTTCTAACTTTAGCTCAAAGACCCAATTTCCATATTTATGGACTCGAACCTACCACAGGAATTCCTATAACACATGCATCATCTAATAAATCGAAGTTTGATCATGCTAATACCAAATTATACCTCTAATGATTTCAACTTCTCTAGACCTTTATGATCACCAACGTAAATAACAAATCTTTCTTATATCAGTAAACTAAGAATTCATATCTCAACACGCTTTGTGTAATACTAACTATGTCAACATTTTACCTATCAATCATTCAAGCCAAGTAATAGTTTATCACAGACTTACCTGAACCTCTCTGTTTCTATCACTTACTTAATACTCCAAAAGGACCACGTGAAACCCAACAGCCTTATCTATTCCGCCAACACATTTACCTTTTTTCCTCGAGACTACTTTATTAGGACATACTTCCTAACATCTCGTCCTATCAGAACTGTTTAACATCCCTATATTTCTCACATTATAACAAATTTTCTATTTACCAGGAAGTCACAACAGTATATCAACTCTTAGACAAATCTCAACTACTATCAATTTATTAATTATTCCTTATATCTATCTCAACAAACCAGGATTCATACAGCTGCTTCACTAAGTTCATAACTAACCCTTTTCTGACTTAGACAACTAATTTAACTAAGTTCACCATTACTTCAATACGATGGAACCTAACTCAGAGATTTTGGAAATAAGCCTTACCTTAGCAAGATGTCATACAACTCTTGTTAACACCAACCAACAAACATATATGTAAGATCAATAACCACATAGGTAAATACAAAATTATAGTACAATAAATAATATCTTCTCTCATCAGCCGTATGTAACACAATAACCACTAGAGTCTCCGAAGTTTTAGGTTATCCAACCAATGTCCCTATAGCCTATGACATACTTGAACTTACTAATTCATACATAACCGTCGAGTCGACTTAACATTGTACAACCTTAACACAACTCTCAAATTACTAGCTCTTATTTCCAACGATCCCCCTTTTATCATTAATCAATCTTAGTCTAGATTAGAGATTCAAGATTATGGTTTGCTACTTCATGAAATCCCATCTCACTACTGGCAAGCCTCACCAATTAAAATAATATTTAAATCCTATTATTCAATTCTCAATACTAAGATAGAAACTCATCTTCTCCAACTAGTTCCCATACATTTGCACCACTAATTCAAGCCTAAGAGGATAGATAATCATAAGATAAGGCAAGGGGACTCATCCCCAAAAGAAACAAATTCAAGAACTCTTCAAGTTACCCTAAATTCTCTCTAATACTCGAGTTGGAGTTAAGAGAATAAATAATTAGGACTACGTATTTAAAAACCTGAAATTTGCTTTCCGTTGACAGCTACAGTTGTTGGTTCGCTGCTGCAGCGGTCCCGCTATAGCGGCCAAGAGCCCGCTATAGCGGACCATAATGATCTGTCCCTCCGCTGTGGTGAGCATGGACCCGCTGCAGCGGTTCCGCTACAGCGGTCCAGTGCCCGCCATAGCAGACACCTCGATTCTCGAATGACCGCGGCGGCGAGAGGCCCGCCGCTACAGCGGTACCGCCGCAGCGGTACAACCCCTACCACAGTGGTACTACTGGGGCAGTGAGTACGCAATTTTTCCTAGATTTTCACTCTATCATTGGACATTTCATCCGAGGACTCACAAATATAAACAAACATGCACATAGACCTAAGAACACTATACCCACTCACCTATGGCTTTGAAATTCCCAACAGAGTTCTAATTTCCTACGTCACCCCCAAATGGACCCAATACAGCCAAACTTCAAGTCACAACTGGAAACTGAACTTGGATCATGCCTCTGAATCAGGAAGGCGCATTTAGTACCATATTAGGCCATGCCATAACACAAACCGCTAGCATAAGAGTTTAGGGAAGGGGTTTTAACCATTCGCGGAAAAATAAGACAAGGAAGTGCAGATACTAATTGGAATCATCCAGATACCAATTTGAATGAAGTAGCACGAAAGAATGAAAGAAGTGAAAGTTTCCTAAGCGTTTCATAGCCTCTCGCAGATAGATACAGAGCTCTTCGTACCGATCCGCAAGACTCTACTAGACATGTCCTTGTACAACGAGATTCACCAACCTAAAGTTCTGATACCAACTATCACGACCCTAATTACCGATCGTGCGGCACCTACCTTATTATCACTATTAGGCGAACCCTTACTTGTTAACCCATTAATCATTAGCAAATTTTAACTACTTTAATCATTTATACTTAAACAATCAATGATCACGTGAATAAATAAATAACTAAACAATTCATAATTAATACATAATATAAGCGCGGAAGTCTAAATATTACACCCGAAGATCCGAAAGTCATCGTACGAGGACTCTCTTACCAACAACGTTTAAAGAATGAAGTATATCTCAATTATAATAACAATTAATGTCAACAATAAAAGTAGACATCTGGAAAGAGAGATCTTCAGGTGGCATGGCATGGGTAGAAGCTCATCCTCAGATCTGATCGAGCAAACTAGCTTAAAGCTAGAGATGTAGTCTGGATGAAATCCCTAGAACACAATCTGCACTCAAAAGGGTGCAGCAAGGTAGTATCAGTACAAAAACTATGTACTGGTAAGCATCATAGGCCGATTAAGATTAGTTCACGCATATAAGTATAAAATCAACAAGATAAACAGATAGGAACTTAATACTCAAATTCAAGTCACAGAATATCCCATAACAGAGTCACAACCTAAGATGAAGTGTCTAACCCGCAAGTCTGTCAAGTTTTATTAATCTCACCTGATAATCACAAGTCCAAGTTCCTTCCCTAGATAAAGTCACTAATCCACAATTTAACTCAGTCAATGATCATATCAATACCACAACAGCCGTTTCAGCAAACATACCCAAAGCAGAACTAAACGAGCTATATAATAACGCAGAATAAAATGTAATGATGTGCAATGCAAAATATGATAATGTGCAATGCAATGCACTGGCCAATCACTCGAATTGTACACACATGCTAACTAATATCATAGCTCAGTAGTCATGACCTGCAGGGGACCCATGGTGTCCATGTACCACTCGTTCCGAAACATTCCTCGGACTTGAGCCATAAATCCTTCACCCCGAAAAGAACCTCGGTCACGGATCCACATCATGTATCACTCGTTCTGGAACACTCCTCAGACCCGAGTTACTTATTGCCCTCCGCCTGAAACTTACCTCGGACTCGAGCTTATACACCCTCCATTCTAGAAAGAGCCTCAGACCCAGAGCCACTCGATTATACAAGAAACACTGTTAAATCCCTCTTAATGACCAATTAGCAAGTAGTATATTATTTTTCGAGAAGATCATATTAGCTTCTCACCACAATTTTCATCAATTTGTATCACAAGTTCATCAAGAAGATCATATTAACTTATGCCTTTCACATCACAAAGCGTCTCGATGTATTTCGGTTCATTAGTATGTATGGACTATGAACAATCGGCAATATCAATGTCAAACACAAGGCATCATGCCACAAGTCTTCCAAACCATTTCCATCATGCATGAGTGTATGAATGCATAAATGAGTTTAAACGTGGTAAATCAATACGAAGCCAATAAAGCAACGATTGAGGTGCGCGTCACAAGCCACAAGTCATATCAAGACTTGGATCAACTCAACCATGAAATGAATCATACAATCATCTCCAACATAATAGTCTATGTCCCGCTTTACTTCCACATGTAGCAAGTACGCCTCACAACTAAGTCTTGTATCACCAATAAGCTCTACTTTTCTATATATTATCATCAACAGCAATCGTACATCAAGTTTTTTTTATACCCCGTGTTTTCAGAGCATGAGTTTGACATGTACCTCATCGTAGTAATGGGATGTTTTGAAAGGCACAAGTCATGGAGAGTACGTAACAACGAAGAAAAAGGGTGAATTACGATCTCGTAAGTCGTAATCGGGAAAGAATATTTTGAAACACGGGAACATGGCCATTATTAGTGTAATAAGTGATAAATATCAAGTATGGAGAATTTCAGAAAATTTCGGGATTGAGCAAATTGAAGAAAATAAGTTCAACGAAAATTTGAGAAACGCGGGACGGATTTTGGTCAACTTTGGAGGCGCATATCTCATAGTATATGTGGAGTTTTAAGGTGTTTCAAAGTCCTAAAATGAAGTTCGTCGAGTCTAGGTTGTAATGCAACAAACCGTTCATTGATAGGACATCGGAGTAGAGAATTATAGACGTTACAAGCCGATTTGTCGACGCGAGAAGCAACATTCCCCGGCGCGCTACGGTGCGCTACGATGCTCTTCGACAGCTTCTACGTAAAACCGACTTGACATTCCGTTTTAAGGGACAAAAATCTCATTTTTTCAGCACAAAGTTCCCAATATTTCAGAAAATTCAGCCATCGAAAAGGGCCTCTCATGCCGCTAAAATTGAGGATTTTGAGTGAAATTTCAAGCTACGAAGTACTAATCGAAACCCGGGCAACGCATAGTCACGAATATAATTTCATTTGGAATTAGAGGAGCATGGGAACAAGAAAATGTTGAAGAACTAAGTGAAGAAGGTAAGTTTTAATCCTCTTTTCATATGTTATGTATGGTTTATATGTGTTGTGGTGTGTGGAAATTCATGAAATTCATGAAATATGGTATGTTGAAGTGAAGCCGTGTAGGTGTTGGTTATGTTGGAGTGATGAACTAATTTTTATTTAATATTTTGGTTGTTGTTGATATGGATTCCATAATGAAAATGATGGTTTAATGATTTAAATGGAAGTTGAAGTCGTTTGTAAGTTGTTAGAGAAGATAATGTGATTTTAATGTAGTTTCTTGAATTTATGAAAATGATGTCGTTAACGTGTGGATTATGGGCATAGTTGGTGAATTTGGAAGGAAGAAATGTGTTATTGTTGGTCTTGTTGAATTTGGGAAGTTTCGGGTGGTGTTGCCCATTGGTTGGGCCGTGTGAATGTTGTGTGGATTGTTTGAAATATTCTTGAGTTTTGTTTGAATAGTTTCGGATTGGTATTTGGATGTATGAGCATTGAAGTTGGCTTAATGGTATGTGTTGATTTGAGTGAAAATGGAATATCGTCGAATTGTATAGAAAAGAGTTACTAATGTTAGATGCATTTTGAATTGATGATTGATGTTGCTAGTTTGGTTGTTGTTGTTATATCCCGCATTTTTGCACGTTCGGATGTTTCAAGGAAGTCGTGACAAAGTTAAGGGAATAACTATCTTCCAAAGTTATTTT